>NC_136811.1:54204281-54229281 GCF_951216825.1 Electrona antarctica | reverse complement strand
ATGCAATGGAAAAGTTCTAACTGCACTCACGTGTAAAAAATGCCCCATCAAACTTTCAGATGCTGTTTTTCTCCCAGTGTGGAGGAAGAAACAGTCACCCGTGCGCCCAGTCCCAATGTTTGTAAACAAATAATTGGTCTATATGTAGCGTGACAGACCCATGGATGGAGAACACGGTTTTAGTGGATTTAGTGTCACACTGAACTGAGTTTCCTTGTGTTTCTTGTCACCCACAGAAGCAACTCAATGACAGGCGGGCAGCGGTGGAGACACAGATGGACATCATCAAATGTAGGTGTAACAGCAAGCCTAGTCAAGGCTTAAACCTGTGGTTTTCAACCTTTTTTTCATAATAATGCTCAATTATTTATTGAGCATTTGAGCCACGGACCACCGTTTTATGAGATTTAGCCTCTCTCAGATCCTAAACGTACAATATTTCGTTGTCGTTGGATAAGATTTCGACCACATTTCCATGCTCTATTGCACGGTACCATAGGAGAGATAACAGGCAAACGTTTATCAACGTATAAATATCCAATTGTGTAGATTTATTTTAAGTGAAGTAATGCAGATGTTTAACAATAATGTAACTCTTGAGCGTATACAATGAAACCAAATGGAGCCGATATAGCCAAATAGCCGATCTACAAGCTCTTAGAGCTATAGACGCCTTATCAGACGACGTCACACTGATAAGAAACGGCATGCGCGCGCATAAAGGCAGCAGAAGAACACCACCTCTCATAAGATGCAATGGAAAAGTTCTAACTGCACTCACGTGTAAAAAATGCCCCATCAAACTTTCAGATGCTGTTTTTCTCCCAGTGTGGAGGAAGAATGATTAGGATTTTTATTGTGATCTCTTGCCCTTGAAATATATAATCCTTGGTTTCTGTTGTGTTTGAACAATAATAGCAATTCAAAACAGTTGTCCTCAAAACCACACCTCCAGTCGCTGTCATAAGAACGGGAGGTGCGCTCATGAACACGGCAGCAGAGCCTATTTGTGCACGGCTGCACACGCACCTGCAGTCCATCAAGTATAATGTATGCTTCGTCCCGCGATGGTGTTGCGCACGCAGACCTCTACGCTCACAACAGTCGCATCTGCGATGCGATGTGAGCTTGTATATCAGCTGTTCTCTGTGCACAATACTGTTGGGCTTTGAAGTATAAATGTATAGGGTGCATCTCACTAGCCAACTCACAAGAGGAGGTTGAATGGACTGAAACCAGCGCTCCCCAAAACAACAGGTTTGGAGATCTGTTGGGAATTGATTACATGAAACAGTCACCCGTGCGCCCAGTCCCAATGTTTGTAAACAAATAATTGGTCTATAGGATACGTAAGACCCTGAACTTGTTGTTGTGTTTAAACCATTCTGGACGGGAACCCCTTTTCGTGTTTCAAGCATTATGTTATACTTTAGCTATTGAAAAATAGCAGATCTACAAGCTTGTAGGTCTGCTATATTTTTGAAAAATCGTGAAAATGTAGTGCACGAATGAATATATATTCTTTCAGAGCGAACATTTCTAACTCTTCGCTTCTGGGGGGGTCCCTGGAACAACATATTTTCAGATGGGGGTCCGCAGCCAAATACAGATCATTCTGGGGGTCCTTGATATGAAATATTTTGAGAACTAGGCCTACTGACACAGAAACATAGTTTTTTTTAAGAAAACTTTCAGGATTTAGAAGACATTTTGTAGAATGGTCGACCTCATGTCTAAATGTGTTCCTCCCTCCACAGCTGACCTCCAGGAGCAGCAGAGTGCGTGGGATAGGGCATTAACGACTTGAGATTTTTCCAAGTCGACTTGTCAGACAGTAAAGTCGAAGTTGAGTCGATTTATCGTTTTGTACGAGGGGGGGGGGGGGGGGGGGGTGGAGGTGCGCGCGCTCAAATACGGAGCATGTCAAACAAAGCACTGCGCACACACACAGTGGCCTCTCCAATATGGCACAGTGTATGTAGTATCATCTATATGGCAAAGCGCTGATTATCAAAACATAAAACTATAATAGTAAATACTAAACAGTGTGTGCGTCGCGCGTCCCCGTGGGCCGCGGAGAGGCTCACGGCCCGGTCGCGAACCGTTTGTTGGGCCGCCGGCCACGGGGAAGAGAAAAGGAATAAAAAAGCCTCAAATTGGGCAGGCACTTTAGACCATGCGGGCGCTGACTCGGAGGGGGAAGTGAGGGCTGCCCCAGCCTGTGAGCTCGCAGATCTACGCTTCATGCAACGAATGTACCCGTACGTTTGTTCTATTAAAGGGTAGATCCGCCACCGTTAACGAACGTAGCGATATGCTGTGAGCTTAGCCTGTTGCTAACGCGACCGCCCTTCTCTCTCTCTCTCTCTCTCTCTCTCTCTCTGAGTCTCTCTCTCTCTCTCTCTCTAACGCGTCTCTCTCTTTCTCTCTCTCTCTCTCTCTCTCTAGCGTCTCTCTCTCTCTCTCTCTCTCTCTCTAACGCGACTCTCTCTCTCTCTCTCCCCCGTTGAAGTTGCAATAGTTGGATCACTCAACACAGACCAGAAAAGATAACACAACAGGATAGGGGGCACGGGCATCATTGGCACACAGCGCCAGCAGCAGCGCGCAGCACAGCGCGCAGCGGCCCGAGAACACAATACAAAATATGATATGGGGAAAACTTTTTTTTTTTTTTTTTTTTTTTCAACTTTCGACTTGTCCTAATGTGAATCGACTTGTGTTAATGAAATCGATAAATCGATAAATCGATTTTTTAGTGAATGCCCTAGCGTGGGACCTTATGTCTAAATGTGTTCCTCCCTCCACAGCTGACCTCCAGGAGCAGCAGAGTGCGTGGGACGTGGAGAAGGTGTTTCTGACGGAGCAGAGACAGCAGCAGTCCCAAATGTGTGACTACGCCGACAAGAACAGCCTGGAAGTCAGGTACGCTGCTGTAGTGCTTATCATGACTACTATCATGAAGTCAGGTACGCTGCTGTAGTGCTTATCATGACTACTCACTATATATCCACTAACTAAGAACAGCCTGGAAGTCAGGTACGCTGCTGTAGTGCTTATCATGACTACTCACTATATATATCCACTAACTAAGAACAGCCTGGAAGTCAGGTACGCTGCTGTAGTGCTTATCATGACTACTCACTATATATATCCACTAACTAAGAACAGCCTGGAAGTCAGGTACGCTGCTGTAGTGCTTATCATGACTACTCACTATATATCCACTAACTAAGAACAGCCTGGAAGTCAGGTACGCTGCTGTAGTGCTTATCATGACTACTCACTATATATATCCACTAACTAAGAACAGCCTGGAAGTCAGGTACGCTGCTGTAGTGAAGTCAGGTACGCTGCTGTAGTGAAGTCAGGTACGCTGCTGTAGTGAAGTCAGGTACGCTGCTGTAGTGAAGTCAGGTACGCTGCTGTAGTGAAGTCAGGTACGCTGCTGTAGTGCTTATCATGACTACTCACTATATATATCCACTAACTACAGTACATTTACTTCAGTGTTGTACTTAAAAGTATCCCTGTCTAATGAGCCAAATATGTCTTACTATATTATTAAAAAGGTTAAAACTAACCCGTGGCAGGTTAAAACTATCCCGTGGCTTCCTGTGAGTGTGAGGTTAGGTTTAGTGTTGGGTTTTAACTTTTGGGTCTCATGACTGTAGGACTGTTAGTACGTCGGACCAAACACATGCACCCTTCCATCTGTACACTCTCCACAATGGAACACCATAGCCGTAAGTAAGGAAGAGGCCCAATTTATTTTCAATATGGATGCAATAGAGCGTCGCAGTCCCGCCTCCTACCCTGGACCAGGAAATGAAACCCAATGCATTATTCTCATAGACATTTCTTAAAGTATTTATTTAAAGACGGTTACGCCGCGGACAAAGCCAACTCGAGTCGTGACAACTCATGACAACACAAACAATATTTTGGACCAAACAAATAATTAGAAAGAAGAAAAAAACGGCAGGTTACAACACTTTTTTTGTTGTTTTTCTTCTTTGTAATTATTTGTTTGGTCCAAAATATTGTTTGTGTTGTCATGAGTTGTCACGACTCGAGTTGGCTTTGTCCGCGGCGTAACCGTCTTTAAATAAATACTTTAAGAAATGTCTATGAGAATAATGCATTGGGTTTCATTTCCTGGTCCAGGGTAGGAGGCGGGACTGCGACGCTCTATAAGTCCCGTTAAATACACAAGCTGCACTTAAGGCCTAATCAGCCAAACCACATTTTATTCACGGTACCATTTCCATTTACCACATTTATTTCAAGTTTACAGAGATACATCCTTCACTAGCTAGCTTTCCATGCAAGCAATTCTTTCTACCAATAACGTCACAAAAACCCAATAGAAACAACACAGACATGTTCGATAAAATGCAGTCAGTAATTGAAAACATTAACTGAAGCTTGGAAACATTTGTATTGTTCAGGAAATGTAATGTGAGAATGACCAAGTTATAGTGGTTGGAACTTGGAATGCAGTACAGAGGCATGGCATATAGAGTTCCAGTCGGTCCTATATTTACCGTATTGTGACGAATAGAGGGTCTGCGCATGCTTAAAGTGAATGGCACATCGAGTGGCAAAGCAACAGGCAAAGTGAGTTTAACATTGTTTAATGCAATCAGAATCTTTTCTGTGTGGATGTATGGGCTGTCAAGGCCAGAAAGTAGTTTTTGCCACTCAGTAGGCGTTCCTGCATAACTTCCGGGTTTGATGATTATGTCACGCGCATACCCTCTATAGAAGACAACTCTGAGTGATTATAAGACAACCCCCATTTTTCAAGACTCATTTTGTGGAAAAAGAACATTGAATGTCAAGTCTAGTCCCCGATTATAATACGACCCTGTTTTTTTTAGGATATTTCCATTGGAAAAAAATAAACAGTCTTATATTCAGAACAATAGGGAATTCACCCAAAACAAACAAAGACAACGTCCGATTCTTTCACCCTCTCTGCATTGACAGTGTCCAGCTCTCCACCCCTCTTTCTGCATCTGACAACCTGCAGCCTTTTATACCAAGCTGCAGCTAAGCCCAATCACTGACACACACCAGGTGCTGTTAACCCATTTTGGACTGAGGTCGATTGAAAAAAAAGGCTTCTAAATCCTAACATTTTTCTGAAAACACCATGTTTCTATGTCAGCGGTGCTCAACCTTTTTCATGAAATGAAATGATTACTATATTTACCCAGGGTATCTGGGCTAAGCTCAAGAACCTGTTTCCAGCCAGGCCCTGCTCATAGAACATTTCATCGTAGTGGTTCAATGCCTTGTTCAAGGGCACTTCAGCGGTGGTAATTTTAACGTGTCGGACCGCTGATTCGAACTGGCGACCTTCCGGTATCAAGACCGCTCCTCAATCCGTTCGGCCACCGCTGCCTCAAATTCAAGGACCCCCAGAATTATCTCTATTGGGCCACGGACCCCCATCTCAAAATATGTAGTTCCAGGGACCCCCCCAGAAGCCAATATTTTAGTTAAAAATGTTCGCTCTGAAATATATATTCAAAGATTTGCACCACATTTTCACGATTTTTCAAAAATAGCAGACCTACAAGCTCGTAGCGCGCCACTCGGTGGCGCGCTATGATGGCGAGCTTGATGCTAGATCTATGTATATAGGTTGTGTACAGGTTAGAAAAACATCCCCTGGCTTTTCTGCCGTCTCTCTGTCACTTTGTAAACAAACCACTGTGCATGAGACGGCCGTATAGGACCCATAGCCTGGAGAGATGCAACGCTCTGATTGGTTCAGAAACTTCAGAGCCAGCGTTTCAAGTTGAAACTTCAAAATAAAATAACCTCACACTACAAACATAGTTGTATTGCACTCCATCTTTCCAAATTGCACTAAGGTGAACTGTGCAAGTTGCTTAACTCACTCCGTGCCACGTGACGCCTCCTGACACCTTTCTTTAATGTACCCCGCCGTTGCCACTGACGCCTAAAGGACGCCTTTTTTAATATCAATTAATTCGGGTGCTCAGCTGTGTTTCCCTGTGTAACACGCCGGTTTCGCTCCGGTTTTCATTTCCGGAAGAAAACAAAAAACAGAAGTGAAAAATCCGCTGGCTTATGCTTGCTATGGGACAGAGCATTTTAGAACGTAAATATCTCTGAATCGCTTTTCAGACCAAAATGCAAGCTTGGTTTGATGGTCTAATGTATCCAAACGCTAGTATTTCGCTGACCAAAAGTATGTTTTGGGTGTATTAAATGACAATCCTGGGACATTAAATAGTGGATTTTACTTCCTGACTCAGCGGTTTCCGGCCAAAAGCCCTTTCAACATAATGGGCTCCTCCCGTTCACTTTACTATACATGGCACAAGCGCTGTACCTAAGCCACCACTAGGTGGCAGTCAATGAGGTAAAGTGCAAATATGCTTTGCAAATGTCATTCAATGAATAAGGGCCGATTCATACTCCTATTTTACCCTGTTTCGGCGCTGTAGTGCCGAAATGATTTCGGCTCATCAGAAATTTTCAGTAGCACCGAAGAGCCGACTTTAGGACGGTACCCCCCCCCCCCCCCCCCCCCCCCCGAACCTCAAATGACGTCACATTGTAGGCTCTACGGAGCCGAACCGACTTTTATTCGGCTCTAAAATAGGAGTATGAATCGGCCCTTAGGCTTATATATCTATGTGCAAACATGAGAAACATGAGCAGAGAGGACTCTCTGTTACAACTATTTGACTGAACGATGTTTTAATAATGCTTTACAGCATAGGCTGCCATCATTTGTAGCTTGTCTTTGTTTTAGAGTTTTCTTATTAATCTCTCTCTCTCTCTCTCTCTCTCTCTCTCTCTCTCTCTCTCTCTCTCTCTCTCTCTGTCTCTGTCTCTGTCTCTGTCTCTGTCTCTCTCTCTCTCTCTCTCTCTCTCTCTCTCTCTCTCTCTCTCTCTCTCTCTCTCTCTCTCTCCCCCCCAGGATCCTGTGCGGGCTGGGTAACCCTCCTAAACAACAGCCAGAGGAACACGAGTCACCCCTCCACTTAGAGCCCCCCAAAGACGAAGCCCCCAAAAAGGAGGAGGAGGCCAAGGAAGAAGAGCCCCCCAAGGCAGGGGACGCCCAGAAAGCAGACGCCAACGAACCGGCCCCCAAGAAGGCAGAAGTCAAGCGGGAGGCCGGCCCCCAACTCGAGGCTCCCCAAAACGAGGAAGAGGTCCCTCGTGCGGAAGCAGCAGAAGCCGCGGTAGAGGCCCCCCAAAACGTGCAGGCCCCCGAGGCAGAGGCGCCGCCAAAAGAGGCCCACAACGAGGAGCCCGCCAAAAAAGAGGCCGCGGAGGAAAAGGAAGTCGCCCCCAAAAAACAGGAGGAGCCCATGAAGGAGGAGGCCCCGGAACAGTAGACACCCCCCCCCCCCCCTCCCTCCCCAAGACAAGACGGGACATCAACATGTGAACGAGGTATTACAGAATCAGAATAACACATAATAATAATAATAATAATCTTTATTGTCCAGAAGGATATTCGTCTTCCCAGTTCTGTTCAAACAACACCCACATCAAAACAACAGATAACACATCCCACCAAGACCATACAGAAAACATGAGGTCCCCACAGTACAGTATACAGCAGGGGTTCTCAACCCGTGGGTCGCGACCCCTCGGGGGGTCGCCAAATTATTTTAGGGGGTCCCCAAATTATTTTCAAAAAAAAGAAAAAAAAAAAGATTTTTTTTAAAATTTTATTTTCACGATTTTTCAAAAATAGCAGACCTACAAGCTCGTAGCGCGCCACTTGGTGGCGCGCTACGAGCTTGTAGATCTGCTATTTTTCAATAGCTAAATTATAACAATGCTTAAAACACCAAAAGAGGTTCCCGCCCAAAATGGTTTAAGGTTATTGTAGCAGTCAATTTATATTGGGGGTCGGGGCGGGGCGGGGGTCCCGAGACATTGCCAAAGCACTTCCGGGGGTCCCCGGCCAAAAACGTTGAGAACCCCTGGTATACAGAACCATCCTATCGGCAGTTAGTTTAATGGGGGACAACACTCCAACTAAAACGGAAGCTTTTTCCATGGCAAGGTTCTGTATCTTTGTCCAGGTGGCATGAGGTTGAAAAGGCGATACAGATGGTGATCAGTGTCATGTGATATTGAAAGTGCTAGCCGTGTGATGGCCTTATGGTTCATATCAGAAAGTGTGTGTATGTGTGTTGGAAGTCTGATGATCTTGGAAGCAATACGTGAAATACTGAAAAGTTTGTTTCTGGACAGTACAGTATGTTGTAGAAACATGCGGAACAGTACAACAGAATCATGCTTTTGTACAATAATAACAGAAGACGAGGGGCAACAGATAATGATCTTAACTTACGGATTACATGTAGACTTTGTTGAAAACGTGAATGGATACGAACATGTGAATATGAACGAGGTATTGCGGAAGAGGTGGGCGGGGCTCAGAGACAAAGGAGAAAGATAAATCACGCAGCAAAGACAAACAACATTGTCAAGGGTACGTACGTACTGTACAAACAGGGCCGTCACGATTACACTTTTTAAGTTGACAATTCATTTCCACACAAATGACTGACAATTTAACGATTTAAATGTGTTTTTGGCATCAAACATTGGGAATAGAATACAAATTTCTGTTTGGCTTTTAGGCTTTGTAATGACAAATTGCACAGGGCAGATATGACAAATGACTTTTTTTTTAATCATTTTATATTTGAAAAAAATAAAAATAAAATAGCAGAAATAGCGTCACAAAGGATTTTTTTTGTAAAATGTTTGAAAATGTACGGACATTTTTCAACATGGAAACGATTGACGATTAGAGAATAACCAAGAATAATTACGATTATCTCGATTATGTCAATAATTGTGAGAGGCCTATAGGTACACATATCTGCATGTATACACGTGTATTTGGTCCAGTTGGTGCAGTACTGTATGTACATGAGCTGAGACATACAGTAAGGTGCGGTAGATGTTCAGTTACTTTGTAAAAAACCTTTGTTCTCGGAGTGAAAAGACTCTCTCTCTCTCTCTCTCTCTCTCTCTCTCTCTCTCTCTCTCTCTCTCTCTCTCTCTCTCTCCACCCTGCAACATAGCTTTATGTACTACTACTGTATGGGCAAGGCAAGCTTTCAATGTTTTAACCATAATTCTAAATGTACAATAACTAAACATAAATCTCACTTGAATTGGATTGCAATACTTTACAATTTCAAATCACATAAAAAAAAAAAAAACTCCTAGCCCAATGGTAAGTCCGCCTCTGTGTACTGCAGAGTAGAGAGTAACAGAGTAGAGTTACTTAGTATTACTGTATGGGGAATGAATGACCCCACCTCGCTTCAAACATGGATATCTCTTTAACCCATTCAGGGCAGGAACCCCTTTTTGGTGTTTTAAGCATTATGTTATACTTTAGCTATTGAAAAGCTCATAGCGCGGCGAGCTTGTAGATCTGCTATTTTTGAAAAATCGTGAAAATCTGGCGCAAATCTTTGAATATATATTCTTTCAGAGCGAACGTATTTAACTAAAATATTTGCTTCTGGGTGGGGGGGTCCCTGGAACAACATATTTTCAGATTGGGGTCCGCGGCCAAATACAGAATATTCTGGGGGTCCTTGACATAAAAAAGGGTTGAGCACCGGCTGACATAGAAACATAGGTTTGAAAGTATTTACCATTAACAATATAGTTAACACACACACACACACACACACCCTGTCTATTGTGTGCATTGTGAGCCACGCACACATCCTGATGAGGAAATGTACAACAGGATAGCGCACACACACGTATGCGCGCACACACACACACATGCACGCACACACACACACGCACACACACATATGCGTGCACACACGCCCGCCCCACACACACACACGCATGCATCTAGGTCAAACAGCCTGTGCCAGTAATGCATGTCTTTGTTTAACCTTCAGATATGAACATAATTATGGACGTTGAGAGACGTCAGATAGTTCAATATTAATGCATTTAGGCCTGACGTCGACATTTAAAAAAGGTCTTCTAAATCCTGACAGTTTTCTGAAATACCTCATGTTTCTATATCAGTGGTGCTCAATATTTCATGTCAAGGACCCCCAAAAATGTAATGTAATTATTGGCCTCCGACCCCCCCATCTGAAAATATGTTGTTCCAGGAACCCCTCAGAAGCAAAGATTGGAGTTAAAAACGTTGGCTCTGAAAGAATATAAGTGGTACCGGTATACACAAGGCCCAGGTGGGTGTGATGTCACTGGTTCTGCTTGATCACTATACAGTACACCGCTTCCAAGCAACTCCAAAGTGATACACAATTGTATACAGTACAGTATCAGTGGCTCACACGCACGCACGCACGCACACACGCACGCACGCACGCACGCACGCACGCACGCACGCACGCACGCACGCACGCACGCACGCACGCACGCACGCACGCACGCACGCACGCCACGCACACGCGCACGCACACACATACTAATGTTTAACTCAGCGAGCAGGAAATTGGAATAAAAGGTGAAAGTATTTACCATTAACAATATAGGCCCACACACACACACACACCCTGTCTATTGTGTGCATTGTGAGCCACGCACACATCCTGATGAGGAAATGTACAACAGGATAGCGCACATACGTATGCACACACACACACACACGCACGCACACACACACACACACACACACGCACGCACACACACACACACACACACACATGCATCTAGGTCAAACAGCCTGTGCTGTAATGCATGTCTTTGTTTAACCTTCAGATATGAACATATGGACGTTGAGAGACGTCAGATATTAATATATAATATTAATGCATTTAGGCCTGACGTCGAAATTAAAAAAATGTCTTCTAAATCCTGACAGTTTTCTGAAATACCTCATGTTTCTATATCAGTGGTGCTCAATATTTCATGTCAAGGACCCCCAAAAATTATCTGTAATAATATGTTGTTCCAGGAACCCCTCAGAAGCAAAGATTTGAGTTAAAAACGTTTGCTCTGAAAGAATATATATTCAAAGATTTACACCACATTTTCACGATTTTTCAAAAATAGCAGACCTACAAGTTCATAGCGCGGCACCCGGTGCCACGCTATGAACTTGTAGATCTGCTATTTTTCAATAGCTAAAGTATGACATAATGCTATAAACACCAAGAGGGGTTCCCGCCCAAAATGTGTTTGCATTTCTTGCATGCATTTCTTTTTACTTTACTGGAGTATTTTCCATTTTCAATACTTTTACTTCTACTCCGTTATAGCCTACTGTACATCTCAGAGGCAAATATTGTACTTTGTTTTACTCCACTACAATTATTTGAACACTTTAGTTACTTTGTAGAGTTTGAAATATTGGTACAAAACGTACATTAACCACTTCCGCCCTATAACTATTTTGGCTATTTAAAAATGGAAGATCTACAAACTTGCAACGCGTCGCTTTGTGAAAAAAAAAAAGAATTCAAACCAAATGGACCCTTATTAGAGCTTTTACTGAATGGGTCCATTTGGTTAAAGGCAAATCTTGTCAAATGGTGGTTCCGTGGCTCAAATGCTAATAAATAATTAACCTTGATGTGAAATGTGACTGCACCTGGCAAAATGGTCCGCATCTCGCCTAGAATGAAAAGGCAGAAAATGACAAAAAAAAAATGAAATTGATTGTTTTTTGTGTGATTTTCGTCCATTTTAAAATGGTCACATCTCCTTCAAATATTTTCCAATTTCATTGAATGATACATCATATGAAAGCTTACATTCTGTACTTTAATAATCTGTAACAAACTGTAAAAATACTCTGGTCGAAATGAGGGGCTTTTTGCCAGATGCAGTCACAAATGGGTTGAAAACCCCTGGTCTAAAAGCAAGGATAAAGGTATATATTATGTTTGTATTTCTTGTTTTGTTTTTTCATTTCGCTCTCTCTCTCTCTCTTTTGTCCTTTTAATGTGCACAGGAACGGGACGGGACACGAGCACATTTCTCCTGGAGAGAGCGGGGACAGGACTGGACAGGACTGGACTGGACTGGACTGGACTGGACTGGACTGGACTGGACTGGACAGGACAGGACTGGACTGGCCGAACAAGATGCAAGAGCTTCATGTTTTTTGCCCCAAAACATAATTGTACACGTGAGAGAAGTTCATTGCCAGGCTATATAATTCAATAATTCTCTCTTAACCCATTCTGGGCGGGAACCCCTTTTGGAGAAAAATTGCAGATCTACAAGCTCATAGCGCGCCACCGAGTGGCGCGCTATGAGCTTGTATGTCTGCTATTTTTGAAAAATCGTGAAAATGTGGCACAAATCTTTGAACATAATATGTTCTTTCAGAAGACTTTTTATTTATTTCGACGTCAGGCCTAAATGGGTTTTAACCTCCAGCATTTTTTCAGCTAAACCCTTATTTTGTAAGGATCCACCGGGACCCTAAAACGGGAACAGGATGCAGACTAGCGTGGTTGTGAACTTGTGACAGACGCTACAGTCTTGACTTTCACCCGGAGAAGACATTTGTTTACATTATTCCCGCGACCGTCAGTTCTTCGCTTGGCCAAAATGGACGGTTCATGTTCTGTTTACTGCATCACCTAGCAACCCGATATGCCTCTCGGACTGTTAAAGGCGTAGTGAAACGGAAATGGTGGACATTTTATTTTGAAGTTTCAGACGGTCTCAAGTTGAAACACCGCTATGAAGTTTCTGAACCAATCAGAGCGTTGCATCCCTTCAGGGGATGGGACGGTAGCTAGGGACGGTAGCTATGCTACGCAGGACAGCGTGTGGATGTTTGTTTACAAATCAGATAGTCGGCCAGCTTTACCAGTTTACTCTTATGTGGCTTATTTCTACCCTATAATGTTTTCAGATACATTCTTTAGCGTGATGATTAAGTTGAAACCGAGTAATACACTCTGGATGTTATCTTGAATGGGAATAAAAACGGAAGCTTGCTGTAATCAGTAGCAGCTGTGCAGCCTGTGCTGGACGGATGCGGAGATATGGGGAATTAAACGGGTGAGCTTCATTTTTATTGGCTTTTATCGCTGTGGGCCTCGACACGTCATCACGCAGCACGTTTTCGTTTTCAGGAAGTAATCTTCAGGAAGTTTTTATGGACTTTTGATATAAAAACACACAGAAATTAGAATTTTCCCATTTTTTTGGCATCCATTGTTAGGTGTGCCCATATGATGACCACGGAGATGGTCTAAAAGTGTGAAAAACGTATTTTTCATTTCACTACACCTTTAAGGGCCTTGCAAACGGGGAGCGAGAAAACGCGCAGGCCTATAGTTCATTTTCAATGAGACCTGCGTTTTTGTTCGGAGAAGTCGCGGTGTGACAACGCAAGCGTATTTACGTGAGTGCGGTCCCGTGAATGTGTTGCGCGCGTGCTCGTTACGTGCACTGTGCACACGCCCCCCACGACTCACCAGACCTGGATTCGGTTTAGCTTTTTTTGTACGCGTTGTTGCGCCCCCTCTGGAGGAGACCTGTGTTGATCCAGACCCTCTTCAACAGACCTGGAGGAGACCTGTGTTGATCCAGACCCTCTTCAACAGACCTGGAGGAGACCTGTGTTGATCCAGACCCTCTTCAACAGACCTGGAGGAGACCTGTGTTGATCCAGACCCTCTTTAACAGACCTGGTGGAGACCTGTGTTGATCCAGACCCTCTTCAACAGACCTGGAGGAGACCTGTGTTGATCCAGGCCCTCTTCAACAGACCTGGAGGAGACCTGTGTTGATCCAGGCCCTCTTCAACAGACCTGGAGGAGACCTGTGTTGATCCAGGCCCTCTTCAACAGACCTGGAGGAGACCTGTGTTGATCCAGACCCTCTTCAACAGACCTGGAGGAGACCTGTGTTGATCCAGGCCCTCTTCAACAGACCTGGAGGAGACCTGTGTTGATCCAGGCAACAACGCCTGCGTTCCTCGCTTCACGTTTGCAGTGATGAGGGTGACCGCTCTGCTTAGAAACTGTCCTGAGTGACCACTCCATTTTAAAAAGTGGACCCTCCTCCTGCACTGTGTGAACCTGAGCCTCCAGCTCTGCCTGGAGGTCCCGGAGGGGCGTTTCCAAACCTTTTTTTAGCACGAGACCCCAAAAAAAATGTGTGGCAATTGTGAACACACAGAGCTTTTACTGTAGATCTGCTATTTTCACTACTTCTTGAAAAAGGAAAAATTTCCAAAAGACTTATTTATACATTTGAAAACTTGAAATGTGGGACATTCTGCATAATAAGAGTACTTTTATTTGTATGCGATTGATCTGTACTTTCGTTTGAACTGTACCCGTTCTACAAACTGAACTGTACCCGTTCTACAAACTGTACCCGTTCTACAAACTGTACCCATTCTACAAACTGAACTGTACCCGTTCTACAAACTGAACTGTACCCGTTCTACAAACTGAACTGTACCCGTTCTACAAACTGAACTGTACCCGTTCTACAAACTGTACCCATTCTACAAACTGTACCCATTCTACAAACTGTTTGAACTGTACCCGTTCTACAAACTGTTTGAACTGTACCCATTCTACAAACTGTGAGAATGAACTGTACCCATTCTACAAACTGAACTGTACCCGTTCTACAAACTGTACCCATTCTACAAACTGAACTGAACTGTACCCATTCTACAAACTGAACTGTACCCATTCTACAAACTGAACTGTACCCATTCTACAAACTGAACTGAACTGTACCCATTCTACAAACTGAACTGTACCCATTCTACAAACTGAACTGTACCCATTCTACAAACTGAACTGTACCCATTCTACAAACTGAACTGTACCCATTCTACAAACTGAACTGTACCCATTCTACAAACTGAACTATACCCATTCTACAAACTGAACTGTACCCATTCTACAAACTGTACCCATTCTACAAACTGTGAGAATGGGTACAATCAATCAATGATTTTTTTTGTCATTATTTTTTAAAGGGAGTGGGTGTAAACAATGATGTTGTTTATTTTTTATTTCTGATTTTTTTTTTATCATGAATTGGTTTTCTGGGAATTCTGGGAATTGCAGTTCTAAATAGACCAGACAGACCATATGCAGGTGAAACCAAAAGGACTACGTACTCAAATTAACTTTACAAAGTCCGATTTTAACAGTGGCCTTGTTACAAAGATCAGTGTCAATGCAACTCTGAGACTGACACCAATGTACACTCTTCACTGTGCGTGCGTGCGTGCGTGCGTGCGTGCGTGCGTGCGTGCGTGCGTGCACGGTGTGTACTGACCAATCACAGAGTTGCTCTGAAGACAAATGTTACAACTCTTCCTACATGTACATATTATTATAATTATTATTATCACTGTAATATAGTTTTTGTTGCCATTCACGTGCCTTAAATTGGTCGTTCTCAAACTTTGAAATCCGAAAACACTTTTTAGAGACCCCACTGGAGAAGATGTTTTTAGAGACCCCACTGGAGAAGATGTTTTTAGAGACCCCACTGGAGAAGATGTTTTTTACATAATAAATACATTAAATTGACTTTGACCCTGCCATGGTGCCACCTCCCCCCCCCCCCCCCCCCCACACACACACACACACTCGGAGAAGCACAGCCTTAAATGGAGATGATCGATTGACAATATCTCATTATTCATCAATGGAACTCTACAGGAATTTTACTTTGTGGAGTGTTTTTATTTGTATGTTTTGTCAGTAGCATCACGTTTGTTATGTTATAAGATGCCAACTGGAATAAAAGTATATTTGATCTGATCTAAATGTTATGATGATGAGTTTGTGAATACTAGAGCAGTGCCCGGCACTGCTGTACTTGGAACGATGCAAGTTGGAAATGCAAGCCCCACCCCAGATATTATGTCTGTGTCCCTTTTATGCCCATATGGAGTTCTTTGTCAGGCATGCCCAAATATCGATGACTCGACTCGAGTCCGACTCGAGTCATTGATTTGACGACTTGCAACTCGACTTGGACTTGAGGGTAAAAACTTGAGACTCGACTTGACTTGACTTGCCCACAACAGAAAAACTTGAGACTTGCTTGAGACTTGGACCAAATGACTTGCTACTCGACTCGGACTCGGATCGGAGAGACTCGTGCAATTGTCTGGATTACAACAGTAGGCTACACACACAGAGACTTATGGGGCATTTATAGTATGATGATAGCTAGTACACCTGCATCGGCATATTATGGCATGCAGGTCATCCATGATTCTTGTTTTCGCGTTTTATTTTTAACATTATAATGTTCTTATTGTCTCCACCAGGCCGAGAGAGTCTTTTGCACTCCGTCCGTGTGTCCGTCCGTCTGCGTATACAGCTAATCTCCGGCACCGTTGGCCCGGCCGATCCCACACTGTGCACACACACACACACACACACACACACACACACACACTCCTTGGATGCCAACGACGAACCTCTGCCCCAAAATCTTTCCACAACGACCATGAGGCCGAGTTTTGCAAAACACATTTCTGTAGATTACTCGTAGACATTCTATCCATCACGCAAATCGGTATACGCTATCTCTATAGTCATGTGATCAACACGGACCTGTTTTCCATCCCCATTGGCTAAGATTGCCTTCCAAAGTTTGCGAGATTGGTCCGTTTTGAACAAAATGCCTCAAATCTTAACACAGCGGGACATTTCCCTGCAATTATGCACACCCATTCTCACTAGGCAGAGGACGAAATGCCACTTAAACATTTTCAAATCAGCCTCATGGTGGCTCTAAAACAGGCCAATTCCAGTTTTTACCTCTAACTGCACCGATCTGTGTACAACTTTGTATGCGCACTCCCTAGAAGCCAAAACCTTTGCCCGAAATTGTTCACATCTGCCTGTTATAACGCTACCATGCGGGCCGAGTTTTGCAAAACACATTTCTTTATATTACTCGCACAGATTTTATCCATATAATCGGTATACACTATCTCTATAGTCACGTGTTCAACACAGATCTGTTTGATCTTTCATATATTACTCCTACACATTTTGTCCAAACATCACAAATGCTATTATAGAGACCTGTGCCCAGAAAGGCACCTTTTATAGTTTCACTGTGCAATGTGCAACAGAAGCACTGATAAGACCCAATTATTTAAAAGGGTATCTTTGAAAAACACACTGCACACTGTCAGAAAACTTGCCAGAAATGTTGCTCTTTATTCAACGTTTCGGTCTATTCGACCTTCATCAGGACACAAGTGGTTATTGTGTCCTGTATTGTCTGTCCTGATGAAGGTCGAATAGACCGAAACGTTGAATAAAGAGCAACATTTTTGGCAAGGTTTCTGACAGTGTGCGGGACCCTTCTTTGTTTTTCAAAGATACCCTTTTAAGTATGCTTTATTGCCCTACGCACCTGTCAATAGCCTTGAGGTGTGCATCGGCCTTTTGCTAAAAGACCCAATTATTGAAATGCAGCTCTCCAGGTGTTCTCATGGCTAGAACACTGATTTAATGAATGCAGAAATACTCAGTGGTGTACAGCAGGGGTTCTCAACCCGTGGGTCGCGACCCCTCTGGGTTTTTTTTCTTTTTTTTTTTGCAACTGAATGGCTGGAAAATGGAAATGAAGAGTTTACATAGTATGTGGTGCATGCACTTTCCTTAAAGATTATATCAGGTTTCAGTATTCATTTCTGATATATTTTCTCTATTATTATGGTCAGTTTGCATTGGTGGTGGGGAGGGGGGGCGGGCCGGGGGTCGCGAGACATGGCCAAAGCATTTCCGAGGGTCCCCACCAGCCAAACACGTTGAGAACCCCTTATATCATAAAATAAGTGAATGTAATGAAGTGTCATGAATATTGTGAAGAAAACCTGGAGACTTGACATTCAGTAATTGGGTCTTATGATCAAAATAAGAACATTATTAGAAGACTATTGCCACATTGGTCTGTGTACTGTATGGTCCCAGGACCATACAGTACACAGACCAATGTGTACTGTATGGTTAATTGTATTGTAAGGGCAAACCCCCCCCCCCCCCCCCCCCCCCCAAAACAAAACAAAAGGGTTTGTGCTTTTACCCCTCTCTGCCCTTTCGTCCTCTCTCTCTCTCTCTCTCTCTCTCTGACTCTGTCCAGTGGGCTCCAGTGAGCACGGTATAGTGGTGTCCCCCCAGGCTGACAATTAAGACCCCTGATCATTCCGCTCTGCTGCCTAACCCCCCCACCCCGCCCCGCCCTCCCCTACCCGCCTCCCTCCAAGGTCACGGTCATCACAGTGGTCAGTGTCACATGCAGCGCGCTGCCTCGCACAATGATACTAACACATTATTGGTTAATAGGTGTTGATGTCGTTGCCTATAAATTAATACTATGACAAAACAATCGTCAACTACCTTTTTTCACTGACGAACACAAAACGGAAACTAAATGAAAACTAAGCTATGGTGGCTAAAACTATTAATCCATTGAGACCTGGAACGCATCCATGTCACGTTAGCGTTTAACCACATTAACCATTAACCCATTTTGGGGCGGGAACCCCTTATGGTGTTTTAAACATTGTTATAATTTAGCTATTGAAAAATAGCAGATCTACAAGCTCATAGCGCGCCACCGAGTGGCGCGCTATGAACTTGTAGATCTGCTATTTTTGAAAGATCGTTAAAATGTGCCTCAAATCTTTCCGAAAATTGTCATGATTTAGAAAACTTTTTTTTTTAAATGTCGACGTCAGGCCTTAATGGGTTAAAGACTAAATATAGTGACAATTTCGTCAACAAATAAAAACTAGACTAAAATGTTAGGAAGGGACTAGTGTCATTGTACACTTGGTGTGCATGCTGCAAGTATAGCAGATCTACAGCAGATCTCACAACACTGAGCTTGTAGATCTACAGCTTGTAGATCTACAGCAGATCTCACAACACTGAGCTTGTAGATCTACAGCTTGTAGATCGGCTAATTTTCAGCAAGTGTAAAATCAGTCATTACGACGGCATCAAGGCCCGCCAAAACACATTTCAGTCGACTAAATCAACTGTAGATTTTGTCGACTGAAATCTTATGACTTAAAACTAGACTAACACTAAAACATTCCAGTCATTACGACGGCATCAAGGCCCGCCAAAACACATTTTAGTCGACTAAATCAACTGTAGATTTTGTCGACTGAAATCTTATGACTTAAAACTAGACTAACACTAAAACATTCCAGGTGACTAAAATGTGACTAAAACTAAATCAAATGTTGCGGTCATTACAAGAAGTCTACACAATACTTATCCAATGACAGCAAAACATTCTTTAGTTTAGGCTAAATCTCATCAAATGGAGCTCCGTGGCTCATACACTATGCCGAATATTAGAGATGTGACGTTCGTGAACGAGTCGGATCATTTGAACGGCTCTTTGAAAGGAACGATGGGATCTGGTTCACAGTAGGGAGCCGTTCCTTTTTAGAGGAGGAGGGGGGGCAGGGGGGTTTCAACCAGGGCCGGTCATGAGCAAGCTGGCGCCATAAGCAGGATACACTGGGGAGGCACTGGGGGGGACACTGGGGAGACACTGGGGAGGCACTGGGGAGGCACTGGGGAGTCACTAGGGAGGCCCTGGGCAGATATTGGGGAGGTACTGGGGAGGCACTGGGGGGACACTGGGCAGGCAGAGTTTTTTTTTTTTTGCCCCCCACCCCCCCACCCATCGGGAACGTCGTTCAAAAGAGCCAGTCTTTTGAACGACTCAGAGATCCGGCTCCCTTCAAAGAGCCATAAATCCCATCTCTACCGAATATACTGTAAATAATTTTGAGTGCTCGGATCGCCCCTCTTAGTGCTCGGACCGCCCCTCTTAGTGCTCGGATCGCCCCTCTTAGTGCTCGGATCGGCCCTCTTAGTGCTCGGACCGCCCCTCTTAGTGCCCGGATCGCCCCTCTTAGTGCTCGGATCGCCCCTCTTAGTGCTCGGATCGCCCCTCTTAGTGCCCGGATCGCCCCTCTTAGTGCTCGGATCGCCCCTCTTAGTGCTCGGATCGCCCCTCTTAGTGCTCGGATCGCCCCTCTTAGTGCTCGGATCGCCCCTCTTAGTGCTCGGATCGCCCCTCTTAGTGCTCGGATCGCCCCTCTTAGTGCTCGGATCGCCCCTCTTAGTGCTCGGATCGCCCCTCTTAGTGCTCGGATCGCCCCTCTTAGTGCCCGGATCGCCCCTCTTAGTGCTCGGATCGCCCCTCTTAGTGCTCGGATCGCCCCTCTTAGTGCTCGGATCGCCCCTCTTAGTGCTCGGATCGCCCCACTTTCTGGAGCTATAATTATCTATTGCAGTTGTTCCCAAATGTTTTCATGTCAAGGACCCCCAAATTGACACGAAATTGACCCCCATAAGAGAAGATATGCCAGGGACCCCCATAAGAGAAGATATACCAGGGACCCCCATAAGAGAAGATATGCCAGGGACCCCCATAAGAGAAGATATGCCAGGGACCCCCATAAGAGAAGACATGCCAGGGACCCCCATAAGAGAAGATATGCCAGGGACCCCCATAAGAGAAGATATGCCAGGGACCCCCATAAGAGAAGATATACCAGGGACCCCCATAAGAGAAGATATGCCAGGGACCCCCATAAGAGAAGATATGCCAGGGACCCCCATAAGAGAAGACATGCCAGGGACCCCCATAAGAGAAGAGATGCCAGGGACCCCCATAAAGACATGCCAGGGACCCCCATAAGAGAAGACATGCCAGGGACCCCCATAAGAGAAGATATGCCAGGGACCCCCATAAGAGAAGACATGCCAGGGACCCCCATAAGAGAAGATATGCCAGGGACCCCCATAAGAGAAGACATGCCAGGGACCCCCATAAGAGAAGACATGCCAGGGACCCCCATAAGAGAAGACATGCCAGGGACCCCCATAAGAGAAGACATGCCAGGGACCCCCATAAGAGAAGATTAAAGATATGCCAGGGACCCCCATAAGAGAAGATTAAAGATATGCCAGGGACCCCCATAAGAAGATATGCCAGGGACCCCCATAAGAGAAGACATGCCAGGGACCCCCATAAGATAAGATATGCCAGGGACCCCCATAAGAGAAGACATGCCAGGGACCCCCATAAGAGAAGATATGCCAGGGACCCCCATAAGAAGATATGCCAGGGACCCCCATAAGAGAAGATATGCCAGGGACCCCCATAAGAAGATATACCAGGGACCCCCATAAGAGAAGATATGCCAGGGACCCCCATAAGAGAAGATATGCCAGGGACCCCCATAAGAGAAGATATGCCAGGGACCCCCATAAGAGAAGATATGCCAGGGACCCCCATAAGAGAAGATATGCCAGGGACCCCCATAAGAGAAGATATGCCAGGGACCCCCATAAAGATATGCCAGGGACCCCCATAAGAGAAGGTATGCCAGGGACCCCCATAAGAGAAGAGATGCCAGGGACCCCCATAAGAGAAGAGATGCCAGGGACCCCCATAAGAGAAGAGATGCCAGGGACCCCCATAAGAGAAGATATGCCAGGGACCCCCATAAGAGAAGATATGCCAGGGACCCCCATAAGAGAAGATATGCCAGGGACCCCCATAAGAGAAGATATGCCAGGGACCCCCATAAGAGAAGATATGCCAGGGACCCCCATAAGAAGATATGCCAGGGACCCCCATAAGAGAAGATTAAAGATATGCCAGGGACCCCCATAAGAGAAGATATGCCAGGGACCCCCATAAGAGAAGATATGCCAGGGACCCCCATAAGAGAAGAGATGCCAGGGACCCCCATAAGAGAAGATATGCCAGGGACCCCCATAAGAGAAGATATGCCAGGGATCCCCATAAGAGAAGATATGCCAGGGACCCCCATAAGAGAAGATATGCCAGGGACCCCCATAAGAGAAGATATGCCAGGGACCCCCATAAGAGAAGATATGCCAGGGATCCCCATAAGAGAAGATATGCCAGGGACCCCCATAAGAGAAGATATGCCAGGGACCCCCATTTGAAAAGATATGCCAGGGACCCCCATAAGAGAAGATATGCCAGGGACCCCCATTTGAAAAGATATGCCAGGGACCCCCATAAGAGAAGATATGCCAGGGACCCCCATTTGAAAAGATATGCCAGGGACCCCCATAAGAGAAGATTGATACGGCTCTAGTAGTGATTCCCAACCCGTTTAATTTCATGGACCCCCAGTTTGACATGCATTGATTATAGGCTACGGACCCCCGCCCCATTTAATGGCATATTTCTATCTCTGGGACCCCCAATTTGCATTGTAAAATCACTGTGAGTTTGAGAGTGTACAAATGGAACCAAATGGACCCGTTAGCTGGGGGTCCACTTTGGGGACCTCTGATTTATTGAATATAGGCCTATGTTCTCGCTCCAGGACATGCAGACTGTGATGACCGTCACCAGATGTTCCACTCCCACCACAACCAACCAACCATCGAGGGTCACCTTGGCCACAGAGAATGTGTGTGCGTGCGTGCGTGCGTGCGTGCGTGCGTGCGTGCGTGCGTGCGTGCGTGCGTGCGTGCGTGCGTGCGTGCGTGCGTGCGTGCGTGCGTGCGTGCGTGCGTGGGGCCCCGTCCGGATGTGACAGTATGTTGTGTGACAGAGCGCCAAAGCACATCATATTGATCTGAACGCAGTCAGTCAGTCAGTCGGTCGGTCGATGCGTTCCAACACGCTCTAAAGACTTCTGCTACAGTATACAAACCTGTAACGCCTTATAGCTTTTAACCATTATTTTAAACTTTTGGCTGTTGGAAAATAAGTAAGGGTTTTTTTGCAGTCAGTTTGTATTGGGGGTGGGGAGGGGCTGTGGACCCCCAGAAATGCTTTGGCCATGTCTCGCGACCCCCGCCCCGGGGGTCGCGGGGCGGGGGTCATAGCTTAAAACCTTGTTTTGCTCCCAAGCATTTGATTGCCCGTGACCTTGTTCTTGTTTTTTAAACCAGTATTATAATTGTGCTTTTTTTTTATATATGTTTTTTTTGTGTGGCTTTTGCCTTTATTTTATATTTTTTTATGGAGGGACAGACAGTAGGCTGACAGGAAATGGGGGGAAGACATGCAGTAAGGTGGGTGCGTGTCATACGGTTATTATAGCGGTTGCTTGCTTTTCAGAGGACAGGTCAGGAGGAGATCAAGTTCTACCAGTTCTACCTTATCAAACCAAAACTATTTGGTTTGATACGGTAGCTTCGATAGTTGGTGACATCTTGATGAGACATCCTAGAAGACAATCAATGAAACAATGGAAACAGAAAGATAAGAGTCAAAACCATCATTTACGTACATGATGAGTGATTAGATAACAATACAAAGAGAATGCCAGGATTTAAAGGAATGCACTGTCACAACTAGTTCCATGCAAGGGCTACTAACTTTGATCAGAGGTGAACAAGCTTCTATAAGTGGATATCGTGGACGCCCAGGCTGTGGATCAAGGGTCTCTCTCCACGGATTAGGATTGTGGATTTGTGGAGTTATTATATACATGTACGGACATGTTGATGACCCCATGGTCAGGAGACTGATTATAATAATAATGTTGCGGCTGAGGTTGTGATTGGTGGAGCTAGAACGGCCCAATAGAGGGTATGAGCGTGACATCATCATCAAACCAGGAAGTTATGCAGGAACGCCTACTGAGTGGCAAAATACTACTTTCCTGGCCTTGACAGCCCATACATCCACACTGATTGCATTAAACAACGTTAAACAATGTTAAACTCACTTTGCCTGTTGCTTTGCCACTTGTGTTGCCACTCGATGTGCCATTCACTTTAAGCATGCGCATACCCTCTATAAGAAGCAGGTATAGGCCTAATGAAGTTGTTGTAATAGTTATTTCGAAAGGAAAATACATGTGGTCTCCGAGGTCTAACCAATCATGATGCAGAAGCAGCAACCATGCAGAGCCCTTTACCAATCAGATTAAGGCTAGTTAAAAGGCTAGTTAGGCTAGTTAAAAGGCTAGTTAGGCTAGTTAAAAGGCTAGTTAGGCTAGTTAAAAGGCTAGTTAGGCTAGTTAAAAGGCTAGTTAGGCTAGTTAAAAGGCTAGTTAGGCTAGTTAAAAGGTTTGACAAGCAATAATCAAAATACAACTAACACAATGATGTTTCATTTGATATGTATTTAAACTACAAACCTATACAGTATGTCCAAAAGTAATGTAAAGAAATGTCTACATTTAGTGGCCGTGGTTTTGACATGACGTCATATGTCAAATTTGTGGTGAAGAACACAAATGCCAGGGCCGATTTCTAAACCAATCCGCCCCCGATCTTTAGATTAAGAGACTAAATCTAAAAAGAACATCATATTAGATTATCATCATCTTTACGGTGCTATCCTATTGCCAACAATTCAATCAACCAACTGCAATCAATGGCAAACCTGCAATTTGCAACTTATCCAAAAAGTTTTTGGATAAGGCAGGTGTGGGCAACTTTGAGAGGGCCACAATGCATATAGGACGCGTTCGGAAATGGCGCACTGAGTGCATTGTGCAATGCAAACTAATAGGCGAGTGCGCTCCGGTGTGGTATTTCTGAACGTGCCTAAAACATAGCTGATCTATTGGTCATGTCCGCATGTTTGTAATTGTAACAGCTGAAATCAATAGTATATCAGTATTCTGATATTAACCTGCGGGATGCATTAAGTGAAGGTGGGGGGGATACATAAAAAAAGAGAGGAAGAAGAGAACAAATTAAAACTCCCTGTGATGTGGCCGAAGGAGCTCCAGCAACAACATCAGAGCTGGGGGATCATAGAGAAGATGGCCAAAGACAGATGAAATGAAATGAAATGATTACTATATTTACCCAGGGTATCTGGGCTAAGCTCAAGAACTTGTTTCCAGCCAGGCCCTGCTCATAGAACATTTCATCGTAGTGGTTCAATGCCTTGTTCAAGGGCACTTCAGCGGTGGTAATTTTAACGTGTCGGACCGCTGATTCGAACTGGCGACCTTCCGGTATCAAGGCCGCTCCGC
>NC_136811.1:54104281-54199281 GCF_951216825.1 Electrona antarctica | reverse complement strand
CAGACGCTGTGTGATATGTTTGATATTCAGAGCGGCCCAGCCAGCCAGACGCTGTGTGATATGTTTGATATTCGGTTGTTCTCCTGCGTTTCCACGTCAACTAAATATCAGACATATTCCTACAGAGTCTGGTATGTAACTTCTTCATCATCATCATCATCATCCACCATGGGAAAAACATGGACGTCGAAAAGGTTTTTGTGAGCTGCATTTGAATGTAGGCCTATGCAATTCATATTTTATTTTATTTTATTTTATTTTATTTTATTTTATTTTATTTTATTTTATTTTATTTTATTTTATTTTATTTTATTTTATTTTATTTTATTTTATTTTCAATTGTACTTGTATAGTATATAAGATGTTTACTATAGTATCATGTAGTAGTAATACTAGTAGTTCACCAAATTAATAGGTATATATTATTCAATAACATAATTATAATGATTATCAATAAAGAAATACAACTTTTTGTAACCCAACTGAACCCAACCTCTCCTACTGCCATGCGCTGTTGCAATGAGATTAGTAAAAGCATACACTTGTATTATTATAAACAAAATAAAATCAATAAAACATTTGCAAATAAATGCGCATAGCCTTTAGGAGTTTGAAATTCATAATTTTCAACAAGGTCGGCGCAGATATTGAGCAATTTTAGGCATGTGTGCAACATGACAACTGTTTTAAAGGTATCTTCAGTGATTTCACTTAATTCAAATATCACTTTTCTTTTTTTGTGATAATCCTTCCTACTATAGCGTGTGCTGACCATAAGGACTTCCTCCCTGTCCCCTGGGGTCAAAAAAAAGCGTAGGTTTCTTTTTTGGCTAGGTGGCCCATCCTTCATCCAATCAGGATAGAGAGAGGCCTTCCTTCAATCATGATCGAGTGGAGGCGGGCCTTGGTGTGCTGTTGGCCTGTTGCGCGTCCCCCCCACTGTAGTGCGTGCATGTGCACATCTTGTTACCGGGGCGGACCGTTTTCTTTCTCCAAATCATCCAAATCACTGAATGCTCCTTTAAAGTATTGTACTAAAGTCTGTTTATGTTGTACTATCACTAAAAAACAATCTAAAATAAAGATGATTTAAGATCATTAAAGCTGGGCTGTTGCCTGAGTCCAGTGCATTCTGCCGACTTTGTCACTGTTCACTATGCTCTTCGCCAATAGAAGTCTATGTAGGAGAGCCGCCATTGGACTGGCCCCATGAAGTTTTCCGGATTGGAAAAGTGGTGGGCCGTGGGCTCTGCCCATTTTGGGCCATACATGAATGCGCCGGGCCAAAAGCATGACCGATCACCACCGCTGTTGAGTATAATATGGTCCGCGCGTTCATGTGTTACCGGGGCCGTGCAGAGAGCACTGAGGGGGCAGGGGCTCAAACCCCAGAAAAGGGCACGCCAATTTTTGGGGTTGGTCTTTTTGTGGGGTCCGTCCCTTGTGCCGTTTCATGTCATTGTACAGTAAAATAAGCAATACGTTTCTATAGTCTGAAACTAAAACTGACTGATGGCAGCCATGAGCACATTAAAAGTATTATGATGAATAAGAATATGATAGTGGAATTATCATTACTTGTCACAGATGTTTGTCTTGAAGGGCCAATGGCCCTTATTGGCCCCCCCACATAAGCCCTTATTGGCCCCCCCACATAAGCCCCTATTGCCCCCCGGGGGCCTGGGTTAGGGTTAGGGTACACAATTACACATGCCCTTATGTGAATTATGTAAGAAAAAATCACACCCGTGTGAAGTGAGTGGTGCAACTCCGTGTGGGGGTTCCCGGGGGGGGGGGGGGGGGGGGGGGTTACAGACCCACAGGAACGCACCCAGGGTGCGGGCCCGGTTCCGGCGAGCCGCCCTGTGTCCGAAACGGTACAGAAATGAGTTACCATGTGGCGGTCCCTACTGACTGTACCCTCTACTGTACTGCACTGCACTGCACTGCACTGTACTGTACTGTACTGTACTGTACTGTACTGTACTGTACTGTACTGTACTGTACTGTACTGTGCTGTACTGTACTGTACTGTACTGTACTGTACTGTACTGTACTGGTACACCCGAAAGCATCATATATATATATTTAAGATTATTAAAGCTAGGCTGTTGCCTGAGTCCAGTGCATTCTGCCAACTGCCGGTCCAAGACTTTGTCACACTTGGCTATAGCCCTAGCACTCCGCCAATAGAAGTCTATAGAAGAGTCGCCATGTTGGACTGGCCCCATGAAGTCGTCGGAGATGTCAACTAATCTAAACGGCACTGCTTCTTCCGGGGTTGAACAAGTGGTGCAGGGCTCTGCCCATTTTGGAATTGCAGCCAAGTGCTCACTTACGTGCACTTAGTTTATCATGGTGTTTGCAGCCCTGCCCTGAAATGTCTCCCTGCTGGCACTGGTTTGACCGGTCCGTGTGAATGCTTGACGAACGTGAAAGAAGGAGTAGGATATCGTTGCAGTCGGGAGGAAACCTCATAACTCCATGTGTGAGGTTTTTGATATTTCTTTTTCATAAATCAGTGCTATTGAACACCCTTTACGTCTGAGTGTTGTTTCGGAAATTTGAACCAATGGAAAGTAGTAAAAAGTGCTTTGGACAAAACCTCTTAACTCCATTGGACCCTCAAAATGTCTGCTAAAGCAACTAACTCCACCACCTCTCCCCCTCTCATGGAAGTAATTGACAATATATAAAGTTACAACACCAACTTTGATGAGGCTGTATTGCTTTGTTTTAAAAAATGTAAGGTTTTCTTAATTTCCTGAAAAATGTATATTTTTCATTTTCTGAAACATTTTGGAGTTATGAGGTTTCCTCCCGACAGCAGAGATACAACTTGGACAATGGAGAGGGCCACTATAGTTCCACACTCACTCCAGAGGGCCACTATAGTTCCACACTCACTCCAGAGGGCCACTATAGTTCCACACTCACTCCAGAGGGACACTATAGTTCCACACTCACTCCAGAGGGACACTATAGTTCCACACTCACTCCACAGGGCCACTATAGTTCCACACTCACTCCAGAGGGACACTATAGTTCCACACTCACTCCAGAGTGCCACTATAGTTCCACACTCACTCCAGAGGGACACTATAGTTCCACACTCACTCCACAGGGCCACTATAGTTCCACACTCACTCCAGAGGGACACTATAGTTCCACACTCACTCCAGAGTGCCACTATAGTTCCACACTCACTCCAGAGGGCCACTATAGTTCCACACTCACTCCGGAGGGACACTATAGTTCCACACTCACTCCAGAGGGCCACTATAGTTCCACACTCACTCCGGAGGGACACTATAGTTCCACACTCACTCCAGAGGGACACTATAGTTCCACACTCACTCCGGAGGGCCACTATAGTTCCACACTCACTCCAGAGGGCCACTATAGTTCCACACTCACTCTGGAGGGCCACTATAGTTCCACACTCACTCCAGAGGGCCACTATAGTTCCACACTCACTCCAGAGGGCCACTATAGTTCCACACTCACTCCAGAGGGCCACTATAGTTCCACACTCACTCCAGAGGGCCACTATAGTTCCACACTCACTCCAGAGGGCCACTATATTTCCACACTCACTCCAGAGGGCCACTATAGTTCCACACTCACTCCAGAGGGCCACTATATTTCCACACTCACTCCAGAGGGCCACTATATTTCCACACTCACTCCACAGGGCCACTATAGTTCCACACTCACTCCAGAGGGCCACTATATTTCCACACTCACTCCAGAGGGCCACTATAGTTCCACACTCACTCCAGAGGGCCACTATAGTTCCACACTCACTCCAGAGGGCCACTATATTTCCACACTCACTCCACAGGGCCACTATAGTTCCACACTCACTCCAGAGGGCCACTATATTTCCACACTCACTCCAGAGGGCCACTATATTTCCACACTCACTCCAGAGGGCCACTATAGTTCCACACTCACTCTAGAGGACCACTATATTTCCACACTCACTCCAGAGGGCCACATTGCAGATTACTGTCGTAGCAAAAATAGCCGATCTACAAGCCAAGCTTGTAGTAATATTTTTGCTATATTTTAATTGAAATCCTGAATAATGTTTTGCTATTTTGTAATTGGAATCCTGAAAAGTATTTTTGTATTTTATTTCAGTTATAACTTAGTTATAGTTATGTTAACTTTATGAACTAAATACAAATACATTGGACATAAAAAAAGACGATGACATTTTAAAACAGTTTGACGGCCGCTAATTGTTTAATCCAGTGTTCCACCGCGCGTAAAACTCTATACCCGACATTTGTTTAATGCGTTTAATTCGCCGTTTTAAAATAATTAAAAAGAAACAGCGGATTTAACCGGGACCTGGTGACGAGGCCGTCAGGTTATGATGACGAAACCGGAAATCAAGTCAACCTCTGGGCTGCTAGGGCTTCTGGGAAAATTGAGCCCAATGCAAGTGGACGGGCCGTTTGTTTAGACTACAACTGGCTCTGCTCTGTGGTCTTGTATCGCATTGTCATGGCCGCTGGTGCGTCTGATCGTAACAAGCCGATTTTCGTGGTTGAAAGCTTCAAATACTTCAGCATATGCTCTAAAGGTAATAAAACAATCTCGGCAGCGTAGAATATTTGATTTGATAAATAGCGGGTAAAGCGTTTTATGCCCTCAAACTGTTAATACTAGTAATTAGCTGAAATCAATAATATATCAATGTTCGGATATTAACCTGCAGGCCACATGTGGCCTGTGAGCCAGTGTTGATTTCCTTCGACTAAAACTACGGAGAATGTTCGTTGACTAACCTTTTTCCACTGACGAAAACTAAATGGAAACCTAATAAAAAACTAAGCTTTGATGACTAAAACTAAGACTAAATATACTGACAATTTCATCAACAAATAAAAGCTAGACTAAAATGTTAGGAAGGGACTAGTGGACAAGAGATCCAGTATAAGTAATTTCAAGGCTGCAATTCGAAACTGGCCCCAGTAAAATCTGAATCCCCCCCCCCCCTTTTTACCTCCTCTATGAGGATTTCCTGTTTTGACTATATAGTTGTGTATATTCGTACGTCTCTAAATTTTTTGATGAATTGAAAATGGTGGGCCCTATTGTAAACAAGTGTAATGCTTTGTGGTGTCGTCCACAGTTAACAGTTTTTTTGTATTGAATTCTACTGTAATTCTGCAAACTGTTAATAAATCAATCAATTAATCAATCAAACCCACGTGAGTTTTTTGGAGCCTTTTGCGGGTGCTGTGACTAGTACGTGCCTCTAGAGGGCACCCTTAATCAATTTGCTGCTGAATCTCCAAGAGAGAAAGTCTGCCTATGGTATAAGCTCACATTTCATTTCATTTCATTTCACACACACACACACACACACACACACACACACACACACACACACACACACACACACACACACACACACACACACACACACACACACACACACACACACACAAACACACACACACACACACACACACATACACACACACACACACACACACACACACACACACAAACACACACACACACACACACACACATACACACACACACACAGAGTGTCTGGGGAGCCACCAGTGCAGTGGTGTAATGTAAGACAAATGGTGCATTTATATAGCGCTTTTATCCAAAGTGCTTTACACAGATTGTGCGTTACATTCACCAGCCACTCATGTGTCTTAACCAGCCACGCATGTGTCTTAACCAGCCACGCATGTGTCTTAACCAGCCACTCATGTGTCTTAACCAGCCACGCACTGTCACGGTCTCAGACTTTGCTCATCTAGATGTTGTTTTTCTATGTTATGTTCTACTTGTTTTGATTCTATGTTCTGTTGATCTAGCTGTTGCATGTCTATGTTCTTGTTCTAGTTGTTTTGGTTCTATGTTCATGTCTTCCCCATGTGTTTCCCATGTGTAATCAGCCCTCCTGTGTATATTAGTCTTGTTCCCCAGTCAGTCCTTGTCGGTTGTAGTCTGTATTTGTGATTTCTGTTCTGTTCACCTCCTGTTAAATAAAATACCCAACCATTGGGTTTTGATCACTACTCCTGCCTGGCTGTCCTGCATTTGGGTCCTCTCCTATAGGCTATGCTCTGACGTGTAACCAGTGTAAATGTGTTGTCTCCTATAGGCTATGCTCTGACGTGTAACCAGTGTAAATGTGTTGTCTCCTATAGGCTATGCTGACGTGTAACCAGTGTAAATGTGTTGTCTCCTATAGGCTATGCTGACGTGTAACCAGTGTAAATGTGTTGTCTCCTATAGGCTATGCTGACGTGTAACCAGTGTAAATGTGTTGTCTCCTATAGGCTATGCTCTGACGTGTAACCAGTGTAAATGTGTTGTCTCCTATAGGCTATGCCCTGACGTGTAACCAGTGTAAATGTGTTGTCTCCTATAGGCTATGCTGACGTGTAACCAGTGTAAATGTGTTGTTGTCTCCTATAGGCTATGCTGACGTGTAACCAGTGTAAATGTGTTGTCTCCTATAGGCTATGCTCTGACGTGTAACCAGTGTAAATGTGTTGTTGTCTCCTATAGGCTATGCTGACGTGTAACCAGTGTAAATGTGTTGTCTCCTATAGGCTATGCCCTGACGTGTAACCAGTGTAAATGTGTTGTCTCCTATAGGCTATGCTGACGTGTAACCAGTGTAAATGTGTTGTCTCCTATAGGCTATGCTCTGACGTGTAACCAGTGTAAATGTGTTGTCTCCTATAGGCTATGCTGACGTGTAACCAGTGTGAATGTGTTGTTGTCTCCTATAGGCTATGCTGACGTGTAACCAGTGTAAATGTGTTGTCTCCTATAGGCTATGCTGACGTGTAACCAGTGTGAATGTGTTGTCTCCTATAGGCTATGCCCTGACGTGTAACCAGTGTAAATGTGTTGTTGTCTCCTATAGGCTATGCTGACGTGTAACCAGTGTAAATGTGTTGTCTCCTATAGGCTATGCTGACGTGTAACCAGTGTAAATGTGTTGTCTCCTATAGGCTATGCTGACGTGTAACCAGTGTAAATGTGTTGTCTCCTATAGGCTATGCCCTGACGTGTAACCAGTGTAAATGTGTTGTTGTCTCCTATAGGCTATGCTGACGTGTAACCAGTGTAAATGTGTTGTCTCCTATAGGCTATGCTGACGTGTAACCAGTGTAAATGTGTTGTCTCCTATAGGCTATGCTGACGTGTAACCAGTGTAAATGTGTTGTCTCCTATAGGCTATGCCCTGACGTGTAACCAGTGTAAATGTGTTGTCTCCTATAGGCTATGCTGACGTGTAACCAGTGTAAATGTGTTGTCTCCTATAGGCTATGCTGACGTGTAACCAGTGTGAATGTGTTGTTGTCTCCTATAGGCTATGCTGACGTGTAACCAGTGTAAATGTGTTGTCTCCTATAGGCTATGCTGATGTGTAACCAGTGTAAATGTGTTGTTGTCTCCTATAGGCTATGCCCTGACGTGTAACCAGTGTGACGGTCCCACTACCAGTGGAAGTGGGAACGATTGCTATGGTGGCAACACTACGATACAAACCTGTCCAAATAAGGTCAACCAGCGGTGTGCTGCTATGGCCGTCTTATCCTCAGGTGCGTATCAGAGCGGAAAGTCTCAACGACCAATGGTCAGGGCCGTCGGACTGGGGGGGAAAAGTGGGACACACTTACTATGGCCGCAACAAAGAAAACGCAACCCGCAACTACCAATATTTACAAGCAACATTACAGAAAAAGAAGACCTAAGTCGCTTATAATAAACAGACATGGCAACACTGCTGAGCAGGCACGCGACCGGCTCTTGTGTCAAATCAAACATTTCTTTTCGGAACTTAAGAGGTGGTCTGACCCACGTCTAAGCTATATGCGCTGAGTCTTATTCGGTCAAGTGGCATAATAGCAGATAGTGCAAAGCGCCCTTAATTAACATATGGACGCTGGCAAGTTGTAAGCCTTGTCTTATGTGTGTGCACTCAGCGCCACTTGCATAATATGAATAACGCATAAGATGGTCGCGGTATGACCTAATTAGGGCATAACGCCTGAATTTACCACACGTAAAATGGGACCCTAAGTCATTGTTGACCTGGCATCCTATAGTATAGTGTGTACAGTTTCAATGTACGGATTATATATTTTTTTTGGATATTCTACTGTTCGGCTGATGTCTACAGGTTCTTGGTTTATATGATCCTATCGGTGACTATATGTCTATGCCTTTGATGTGTTGATGTCTTGCTTACTGTAACTTTTGCTCTGGATTGAGAGCGACCACTAAAAGCCTAGTTTGCCTACATTGTAAATTGCAGTGGAAGAGTCATCTCCGACGGGCTTCCACGTAATGAGCTGTGTGGACATGAGCGCGTGTGCGAACGGCTCTGTGAACGTTGGATTTCTCAACTGGGACGAGAAGGTCAAGTGTTGTGACACTAACAACTGCAATAACGACCCCCCCATGAGTGAGTATACCGATAGCCTAGTATACAGTAAGTGAGTACATCAGCGGTCCCCAAACTTTTTTGCCTGTGCACCCACAGTTATAGTTAACTCCCAACCTAGCCGACACCCCCCCCCCCCCACACACACACACACACACACACACACACATGGAAATTAACTATATGAACATATATATATTTATTTCTTATTTTTTTACATAATGTCACATAATGATAAACATATAGCCTATGCTATAGAGGGTATGCACGTGACATCATCGTCATACCCGGAAGAAAACAGAAATGTCCTATTTGATTGCATTAAATGACTTTAAACAACTTTGTCACTCACTTTGCCACTCGATATGCCATTCACTTTATGCATGCGCATACCCTCTATATATTTATCATATGTGACATTCAAAATTGGCCGCCTGCATTCACTTCACACAAGTGTGATTTTAATACAATTGCTGTATGTCACAAATGTAATCCTTACAGAAACAAGTCTCCCCAAAGAGAATGGGAAGAAGTGCTACACTTGCAATAATTCACGAAGCTGCGAAGAAACACTGACGCCGCTGTCGTGCAGAGGGGAGGAGAACTCCTGCATCAAACGTAAGTCGGCCAAACTGCGTGGTTTATTTCTCGCTTCAAATGTTTTCAAAAACATTATTGTGTTTGTTTGTTTTTTATTATCTGCTGTAAGACTCTAAGTTGCCCAGTTTGGGGCATACTAATAAACTTGACCTTGAGCCTTGTAATAAAGAGATCTAAGTTTAGCACAATGATATGATTATTGTTTTTGTGTTTGTGTGTGTTCACAGTGGTGTTCACCAGTGGAGATATAAACACCTACACCACCTACAAGGGCTGTGCCTCAGAGAAGGGGTGTGAACCCACCGCCCTCACGGCCACCCTGAAAACCGTGGCGCCCGGCCTGCTTATGTGGCCAAACAACTACACGGTCTCCTGCTGTCAAGGTCACTTGTGCAACGGAGCAGAGTTCGCGGCTGTCAACCACACAACACCGGCCAGCGACGGCACAACACCGGCCAGCGACGGCACAACACCGGCCAGCGACGGCACAACACCGGCCGGCAATGGCGCAAAGAGCGCGGCCGGTAGCCTGCTCATGCTGCTAGCCGCGCCCGTGCTGCTAGCATAGAGTATATATATAATAGAGACTGAACTGGCGCGAAGCTCCGCCCCCCCAGCTATTCATGTCAGTGGAAGTTGCTCAGTGGCGTTTTGAAGCACCCGGAAGACTGCCGGAAGTCCCTCCCCGGACCTCAACTTTGAGGTCCTGAGTGACGTAGGGCAACCGAGCGCTCAACGTTAAAGCCCAGCTGCACGGGGTTTCCCGGTCATGAATCCACGGGTCCGCCTGTAGTCCCTCCTCCTACCACTAGGACCCAGAGCTTCAACGTTGAATAGCCTCACTGCCCTCTTGGCTGCTAGCCGTCCTCTGTTCCTGGCGCTAACCGCGTAAACGCTCTTATGGTTCACCCGAGTCCTCAGGACCAGTGTTGCCAGATGAATTTAGTTAGTTAGTTAGTTTATTTATCTCAGTCATGTTTAAAACAATGCAGTTGAACATACAGATTGATGGTTACAAAGTAACAGTTTGACTGAAAAGGTTTGGGCTGAAGCCGAAGCTTATTATGCCCACCTTATTAATGATTGAAATAATTATCCCATATAGATGAGGGAAACAAAAAGAACAGAAAAACAAGAACAAAAGGAAAGGAAAAGACACATTTGGCTATAGGCCTATGCCTTATACTAGTTACACACATACATTTTTTTGCTTTTTTTAATCTAGTACTACCATATAATAATAGTGGTAATAACAATATTAACCAATAATAGTATTAATATAATAATAATATTAACAATAATACTAATAATAGTAATAGCAGTAACAATAGTAGTATTTCTTAAAGGACCACTTCACCACTTTTCAACATCTCTTCATATAATTGGTCCTAACTAATGTTCATGATAAAACACCACCATTTTGTCCTACTCAGTCTGTGTCTCATAGGAGGGCTTTGGGCAGTTCGGACACCCGTCCACCAGTGACATCATCATTAGGCAGATTTATTTAGATTTGTATTATCGTGAGAACGATGGCTTCAACTTTTGCATTGCAACTTTTCAGGAAAAGAAAGCCTGCCGTTTCTATTAGCTTGGATTCACCATCGATGATGTCACTGGTGGACGGGTTTCTGAACTGCCCACAGCCTTCCTATGAGACACAGACTGAGTAGGAAAAAATGGTGGTTTTCTATCATGAACATTAGTTAGGACCAATTATAGGAAGAGAAGTTGGATTAGTGGTGAAGTGGTCCTTTAATTACTACCATTTATCAAGCTGTTTGTGCTAATACATTTGAAGTGGTTGCTTCAACTATATAGTATATTATTTTTACTATTACTATTTATTTTTTAGTATATTATTTTTAATATTGTTTAATATCTACTGCATATGTGTTTGTATATTTGTGTTTGTATATTTGAAGTGGTTGCTTCAAATATATAGTACATTATTTATATTATTTTACTACTGCCTATGAATATATATTAAAGCGATTCTATATATTTGTCAATTATCATAACTTGATAGGATCTTTTAAATGTTCTTATGGAGTTGCTCAATTTCAGTTCTGTATCGAGTTTGTTCCACAGACGGAACAAACAGTATCGTACCGGAGACTTAAAATTGTCGTTTTTGAATTATTTTCATCATTCATTCATTCATATGACGAAATTAACGTACATGTGGGCATTTTTTTAATTATTGAGTGTAAAATTACCGTACAAATACATTATCCTACTTCTGGCAACAGTGCACAGCACAGGGCTCTGTGTTGTTTTATGTTATATTGTGGGGAAATCTTCCGTCAAATTCGACTCTATTTAACAACAGAAGCTGCAAAGACATATCCTTCATCGTATGATCGTATCACACAGAATAGGCTACTGCTTCACAAACTGGTCATTTGCTGATACATCAGTCATCAAACCCATAGACCCTTTTCAAGAGAGCCATTAAGGTATTTGATTAAAAAAAGAAAAAACTCCTACCATCATTGCATCATTTGTAAAAAAGTATTTTGAACACTGACAATTTCTCAAAAGTGCCTGTTTTATCTATAAATGTCTAAGTGATTTGGCTCCTCCTCCTCTCAAAGAGTTTATACACAGGAAGAGAGACAGTGCTTATGGTGTGCGATGAGGCGGAGGGAGAGACAGTGCTTATGGTGTGCGATGAGGCGGAGGGAGAGACAGTGCTTATTATGGTGTGCGATGAGGCGGAGGGAGAGACAGTGCTTATGGTGTGCGATGAGGCGGAGGGAGAGACAGTGCTTATGGTGTGCGATGAGGCGGAGGGAGAGACAGTGCTTATGGTGTGCGATGAGGCGGAGGGAGAGACAGTGCTTATGGTGTGCGATGAGGCGGAGGGAGAGACAGTGCTTATGGTGTGCGATGAGGCGGAGGGAGAGACAGTGCTTATTATGGTGTGCGATGAGGCGGAGGGAGAGACAGTGCTTATGGTGTGCGATGAGGCGGAGGGAGAGACAGTGCTTATGGTGTGCGATGAGGCGGAGGGAGAGACAGTGCTTATGGTGTGCGATGAGGCGGAGGGAGAGACAGTGCTTATGGTGTGCGATGAGGCGGAGGGAGAGACAGTGCTTATGGTGTGCGATGAGGCGGAGGGAGAGACAGTGCTTATGGTGTGCGATGAGGCGGAGGGAGAGACAGTGCTTATGGTGTGCGATGAGGCGGAGGGAGAGACAGTGCTTATGGTGTGCGATGAGGCGGAGGGAGAGACAGTGCTTATGGTGTGCGATGAGGCGGAGGGAGAGACAGTGCTTATGGTGTGCGATGAGGCGGAGGGAGAGACAGTGCTTATGGTGTGCGATGAGGCGGAGGGAGAGACAGTGCTTATGGTGTGCGATGAGGCGGAGGGAGCGACAGTGCTTATGGTGTGCGATGAGGCGGAGGGAGAGACAGTGCTTATGGTGTGCGATGAGGCGGAGGGAGAGACAGTGCTTATGGTGTGCGATGAGGCGGAGGGAGAGACAGTGCTTATGGTGTGCGATGAGGCGGAGGGAGAGACAGTGCTTATTATGGTGTGCGATGAGGCGGAGGGAGAGACAGTGCTTATTATGGTGTGCGATGAGGCGGAGGGAGAGACAGTGCTTATGGTGTGCGATGAGGCGGAGGGAGAGACAGTGCTTATGGTGTGCGATGAGGCGGAGGGAGAGACAGTGCTTATGGTGTGCGATGAGGCGGAGGGAGAGACAGTGCTTATGGTGTGCGATGAGGCGGAGGGAGAGACAGTGCTTATGGTGTGCGATGAGGCGGAGGGAGAGACAGTGCTTATGGTGTGCGATGAGGCGGAGGGAGAGACAGTGCTTATGGTGTGCGATGAGGCGGAGGGAGAGACAGTGCTTATGGTGTGCGATGAGGCGGAGGGAGAGACAGTGCTTATGGTGTGCGATGAGGCGGAGGGAGAGACAGTGCTTATGGTGTGCGATGAGGCGGAGGGAGAGACAGTGCTTATGGTGTGCGATGAGGCGGAGGGAGAGACAGTGCTTATGGTGTGCGATGAGGCGGAGGGAGAGACAGTGCTTATGGTGTGCGATGAGGCGGAGGGAGAGACAGTGCTTATGGTGTGCGATGAGGCGGAGGGAGAGACAGTGCTTATGGTGTGCGATGAGGCGGAGGGAGAGACAGTGCTTATGGTGTGCGATGAGGCGGAGGGAGAGACAGTGCTTATGGTGTGCGATGAGGCGGAGGGAGAGACAGTGCTTATGGTGTGCGATGAGGCGGAGGGAGAGACAGTGCTTATGGTGTGCGATGAGGCGGAGGGAGAGACAGTGCTTATGGTGTGCGATGAGGCGGAGGGAGAGACTGCATTCTCCGGCAGCGGCATCAGCCGTGACGCTGCCGCTAATGAGGTGTATGGCAGGAAGTCTACCTTCAGTCAAAATGTTGTTTGATTGATTGATTGAAGAATTTATTAACAGTTTGCAGAATTACAGTACATTTCAAGCACAAACTCAATACAAAGGCTGTTAACTGTGAGTGGACGACCCAATTAAGCATTACACTTGTTTCCAATAGGGTCCACCATGTTCAAATCATCAAAACATTTAGAGACGTACAAATAGACACTTCTATAGACAGAACAGGAATTCATCAAAAAGGAGGTAAAAAGGGAAAATAAATATATACAGTTATTAGACTCAAACTCAATAATGTCTTGTGTTTCACATGACCTCACAGGGGGGAAAGGGAAAGGGTTTCTCTGCCTTTGTACAAACTGTTGTGTTTGTTCAATGGATGATTGCCACAGACTGGAGAAAGACAAACACAGCTTTACTGGAATACCGTACCATGTTTAGTCACTCCACATGAATCTGCACATGATCATTAGTAACTGTGACTTTAGAATGATACAGACACTATACGGTCAAGGTATCCAGTTTTGGAGATCTATGGCCTAGCTATGTCTTGCAGAAAACAGCGAGTTGAGAAAACAGGCTTGAAATGTTCACTTTTGTGGACTCTAACATTTACATATGTTTTCCTTGTTTTCCTTCTTTTTTTCTTTTCTTTTTTAGTTATTCTAGGCTATTATTAATATTATACAACCTGTAAGCCTTCTTGTGTCCCCCAACCTCCCAAACCTAAATGTGTTAGGTAGGCCTACCCCTAAAAATAAATAAAATAAATAACATCGCACGCGAGGGGCGGTGCGCGCAAAGTACATTTACTTTCATATATACTTCTTTCTTTCATATATTTTTGTGGCAAAAATGCTCGCCTGTCAAACAATGCAGCAGCATAGATAACATCAAACAGCAAATACAGCAAGCACAGCTAACAGGATAGAATAAAGAGTGCAAGACGGAGCAAACAAAGAGTACAAAAAAGAGTGGCATATGTAGGCTATAGGCTACATGTGCATGTTTTCACTGCAGTAGCATTAGCACAGTATACGTTATGTTCCATGTGTGTGTGTGTGTGTGTGTGTGTGTGTGTGTGTGTGTGTGTGTGTGTGTGTGTGTGTGTGTGTGTGTGTGTGTGTGTGACTGTGTGTGTGTGTTGCGACAAAGCAGACTCTCAGAGTTACAGACCTGTAAGGGTCCATTTGTACACTCTCAGAGTTACAGACCTGTAAGGGTCCATTTGTACACTCTCAGAATTACAGACCTGTAAGGGTCCATTTGTACACTCTCAGAGTTACAGACCTGTAAGGGTCCATTTGTACACTCTCAGAATTGCAGACCTTTAAGGGTCCTTTTGTAAACTCTCAGAGTTACAGACCTGTGGGTCCATTTGGTTCCATGTGTATACACTCTCAGTTACAGACCTGTAAGGATACATTTAAATTGGTTCCATTTCTACACTCTCAGAGTTACAGACCTGTAAGGGTCCATTTGTACACTCTCAGAGTTACAGACCTGTAAGGGTCCATTTGTACACTCTCAGAGTTACAGACCTGTAAGGGTCCATTTGTACACTCTCAGGGTTACAGACCTGTAAGGGTCCATTTGTACACTCTCAGAATTACAGACCTGTAAGGGTCCATTTGTACACTCTCAGGGTTACAGACCTGTAAGGGTCCATTTGTACACTCTCAGAGTTACAGACCTGTAAGGGTCCATTTGTACACTCTCAGAGTTACAGACCTGTAAGGGTCCATTTGTACACTCTCAGAGTTACAGACCTATAAGGGTCCATTTGTACACTCTCAGAGTTACAGACCTATAAGGGTCCATTTGTACACTCTCAGAGTTACAGACCTGTAAGGGTCCATTTGGTTCCATGTGTAATACACTCTCAGAGTTGATATGATATATATATGATATGTAAGGGATTATTATCCCGCTTATTACACGGCTAACTAACATAAATTAATACATTGACCCAAAACACAACAAAAAAAGTATTCCATAAGTTTGCGCTGCAGGGCTGCAGCACTGTCGGAAAACAAGGAAGTGAGTTGATCAAATAGAATCCATTTTCGGGTCCTGCTTCGTCTATTTCTCGCTCAAATGTTTTCAAAAACTTTTTTAAGAGCAATGTTTAGCTGTAAATGACATTGTGTGTCACTAGTGTGTGTGTGTTTACATGGCTGTCATGTTGGAAACAGCAGTAAATCAAGCGGGGCGCAGCTGGTGCTCAGAGGGTTTGATTAGGCAGCGGTCTGTTATACAGCGGAGCGGTCATTATCGACACATAATTCACCGCTGAATTAAGCGAATGACCAATCAGAATCAAGCATTCAACCAAGCCATGTAATAAAGTACGTTGTTGTCAGTTCGCACTGACATTCGTTTTGCGACTCAGCGGCCTTAGTATGCAGCACATAGGCCTATACACATTTGACATAACACAGGACAAAAATACAGTTACATAGAAAAACATAAGGGCAGAGTTACAGTAGACCTGTTTAAGGAATAAGGATCAATTTAAATTGGTTCCATCTGTACACTGTCAGAATGACAGACCCATATAGAGTCCAGTTGGTTCCTAACTATCAGTGATTTATCTGGGGACCCCCGTAACGCCCTCAGGGACCAGCTTTTTAAGAACCTACTGGTTACTACTACACAGGGTGACAGTGGGTCAATGGTAGAGTGGCCGTATAGGAATCATGAGGTTCCCAGTTCGATCCCGGGCTCCCCCAGAGTTAGCCTGGTTAATAAACCAGACCGAATCAGCCGTTGGCAAAAAAAATTGCCTGCCAGCGGATTAGGGTCTGGCGAGGCTCAGTAGCACGCCTCTTTCCTACAACCGAGAACAGGTCGGGCCAATCGGGACACGGTATGCAATATGGGCGGGCTTTGGTACAGTGACGTTCAATGCTTGAGACCTTTGACTGACAGTAGCTCTGACCAATTGCGTCAAAGAGAAAATGTTTGAACCCGCCCCCCGGGAAATGAAATCCAAGTGGAGCCAGCCCAGACTAATATACCGCGACAGTGTTGTGTGATATTAGTCTGGCTTATTAGCCAGGCTACCCCAGAGTTAGTGTCGAAGTGTCCTTGAGCAAGACTCTGACTGAACCCCTAATTATTGCTCCCGATGTGCAGGTTGTTGCCTTGCATGGTTTCCTCCGCCATCGGTGTGTGAATGTGTGTGTGAATGGGTGAATGTAACGCACAATCTTTGGATAAAAGCGCTATATAAATGCACCATTTACCAATTTGTTTTACTACATTACACCGTCTGTGTGTGTGTGTGTGTGTGTGTGTGTGTGTGTGTGTGTGTGTGTGTGTGTGTGTGTGTGTGTGTGTGTGTGTGTGTGTGTGTGTGTGTGTGTGTGTGTGTGTGCGTGCGTGCGTGCGTGCGTGCGTGTGTCAGCCAGTCCGTCCAAAGTGCTGACGTGAGAACCTTGTTTCTCAACCATCGCTGTGTCATCAGTCATATGAGGCAATGCGTGTGTTGTGTTCCATCTAGTCACTGTGTGTGCTGGAGAGACTCCACAACAACACACTGCTGTCACTCACTGGACTGGACATTCATTTACATTTGGTGTTTAATGCAGAAAGAAACCATGCAGGTGAAAGCATACGCCGGTCTGCTTTTCATCCTCTGTGTATGGATGCAACCTGGGAACCTAGTGAGAGCACAAGGTAAGAGCATTCTGTTGAAGGTTTCATGACATTAATTAATTTCACTGTGTGTGAAGAGTGCAACCTGGCTGTGCCTGTGAGATGTACTTGGCAATCAATTCAGCCCACTGGCCAGAGCCTGATTGGTTGAGCCTCAATTGGCATTAATTGTCATTTATTTTTATTTTTCGTTATTCTTTTAGGTTGTATATGACCTCGATTACACCCAAAAAAAACCTGAACCTGAACCTGAATCTTCTGTGGTCTGGAGTTTTCTCTGGGGTTTGGAAGCCTTTTGAGCTGCAATGAAAACAGGCAAAACAGTGAAAACAGTGACATCTGCTGGCAAATCCCATTGACATACAGTATATGGGATTTGCTGGCTCTTACATCACAAACAGCAGGAAATCAGAGCACGTGTTTGAGCCAGAAAACCCCAGACCACAGAAAATCTACTGAATGTTAAAAGTTCACGTTTTTTGGGTGCAATTGAGCTCAGAAAATCTAAAAGAAATGAAGTGTCACAATTATCTTTTCTGTTTCATTCAGGTTTTACTGTACATCCTTATGATTCCTGATGATATTTGTTTATGTATTTGATGTATTATCATTGTGTTGTTCTTGCTTACTGTAAATCGCTCTGGATTAAGAGCATCTGCTAAATGTCTAAATTGTAAATTGTGAATCCATTCAGACCTGAGGCTGATTCTACAAATCGTCTGTCATGTGGAAACCTCATTATGTCCAAAACTGTCACTTATTCAAATTCAAAAGCATCAAAAGTTTAGCAGATCTACAAGATGTTACGTTTTGAAGGTTTGTGTGACGCTGTATAGGGTGCAGAAAAAATACAAAATAAAGTTAGAATATAAAAGATAAGAATGTTCTGACAGACAACAACAAATTGCCTTCCAGACAGTGGCCATGTGGTTAGAGTGTCCGCCCTGAAACTGGGAGGTCGGGGGTTCGATCCCCGGCCGGGTCATACCAAAGACTGTAAAAATGGGACCCAATGCCTCCCTGCTTTAGCCTGGCTAATAAGCCAGACTCAAATCACACTGTCGTGTGGTATTTGAGTCTGGAGATGCTGTGTATGGATCTTGTTTCCCGGGGGGTGGGTTCAAACATTTTCTCTTTGACGCAATTGGTCAGAGCTACTGTCAGTCAAAGGTCTCAAGCATTGAACGTCACTGTACCAAAGCCCGCCCATATTGCATACCGTGTCCCGATTGGCCACACCAGTTCTCTGGTGTAGGAAATGGGCGTACAATTGAGCCTTTCCAGACCGTAATCCGCCGACAGGCAATCTTTTTTTTGCCAACGGCTGATTCGGTCTGGCTTATTAGCCAGGCTATCCCTGCTTGGCACTCAGCATCAAAGGGTTGGATTGGGGGGTGAAATCTACTAATCAAATAATTCCCGAGCGCGGCACGGCTGCAGCTCACCGCTCCTTGGCTGCGACTCACTGCTCCAAGAGATGGGTCAAATGCGGAGAACAAATTTCACTGCGGTAACGTGTGTGACAAATCGTATGACTTTGACTTTGACTTTCTATAAATCCGTCTGAAAAACCTTATGTTTCCAAAATATAAAGCTATAAAAATCACAATGACAGATGTTTTCCAAGTTCATACAGTAAGTGCAAGTTAACTTGTCTGTTTTTGGCAGCATATATAGGCCTAAATATTTTTTCAACAGTATTTAACACACAATGAAATTGAAAACTTTCTCTCTTTGTATCGTTCAGATTGTCAACTTGCATCGTTCAAAGCCAGCCGACAGTACGACTCGAACTTGGACACGACCGGCCTGAAGGAGTCGTATCCTCCTGGCTCCCAGGTCAGAGTGCCCTGTAGCGTCGGCTTCGTGGGCTTCTTCAAGCTACTGTGTCTGTTAAACACAGGATGGGATCATCAAGGCTCCAAATGTGAACGTAAGTTTACGCCAATGCTACTGAGGTTTGTGTAACAGTAAGATCAATAATCAGTGGCGTCAAGTACATTTTGCTCAAATTTTGCCCATCAGGAGAGAGGAGCCATTTATCAGCTTATAGTGTTCCAGTTCCAATTTTGTCATCACTTACAATTCCACTTGTTTAATCTTTATCCTGCATTTTGCGGAGAGACATGGAGACTCCTGTTACTGAACAAATATAGAGCTTTTTAAAAAAACACTAATTCTAACTAAAGAAAATCACTCGCCCTACCTTTAAATTAAAACCTGATCTCAAGTGCAAAACCGAACAGGTCATATAATGTCTGAGTCTGTGTTTTACTATATGCTTCTACAGTAGTTGTTGAAGGGATGCTGTTAAACAGCTAAGTCGTGTGGTCATCCTGGTGATGCTGTTTGTTCCTACAGCTAAGTCGTGTGGTCACCCTGGTGATGCTGTTTATTTCTACAGCTAAGTCGTGTGGTCATCCTGGTGATGCTGTTTATTTCTACAGCTAAGTCGTGCGGTCACCCTGGTGGTGATGCTGTTTATTTCTACAGCTAAGTCGTGCGGTCACCCTGGTGGTGATGCTGTTTATTTCTACAGCTAAGTCGTGCGGTCACCCTGGTGGTGATGCTGTTTATTTCTACAGCTAAGTCGTGCGGTCACCCTGGTGGTGATGCTGTTTTTTCTACAGCTAAGTCGTGCGGTCACCCTGGTGGTGATGCTGTTTGTTCCTACAGCTAAGTCGTGTGGTCACCCTGGTGGTGATGCTGTTTGTTTCTACAGCTAAGTCATGTGGTCACCCTGGTGGTGATGCTGTTTGTTCCTACAGCTAAGTCATGTGGTCACCCTGGTGGTGATGCTGTTTGTTCCTACAGCTAAGTCGTGTGGTCACCCTGGTGGTGATGCTGTTTGTTTCTACAGCTAAGTCGTGCGGTCATCCTGGTGATGCGGTCTTTGCAGAGTTCCAGCTGGTGAAGGGAGACGATTTCGTATTTGGGTCAGAGGTGGAGTACACGTGCAAACCAGGGTATGTTGATGACACGTTATTACTCTGGCGATTCCTGGACACCTATTTTGTATTTTGTATACCGCAGTGGTTCTCCGGGGACCACCAGTGGTCCTTGGTTCCAGGTGGTCCCCACCCAGCTAAATGATGGAGAGTTTGTATAACCAAATCCAAATTAACCCTTATAGATCGTGAGAGCGTAAAATTAAACCAAATATGGACCCTTGAAACCAAATTCTATTTGGTTTAATTTTACGCTCTCAAGAGTTAAATCATTGTCAAGCATAGCATCATCTGCATATCTATGTAATTTACAAGAAGTATACACAATTAGAGAAGGCAGAAGAATTGTTATTTTGATCATTGTTTGTCTGTTATTTGCCAGTTAACAATATATTCTAGGTTTTGGGTCTGAGAGCTAAATGTCATCAAGTGTTGGTCCGTGGCTCAAATGTTGAATAAATAATAAAACCACTTTATTACTGGTCCACTGCATACACAACTGGTGGCCAAGTTAATATCAGAATACTGATATATTATTGATTTCAGCTGTTACAATTCCAAACATGCAAACAATTAATTAATTAATTAACAATTCATTGAATTACTTCAGTCTATATATGAACTGTAGCTTAATGACTATAGTATAAAATGTTATTGTCCTTTTTATGTCCAATGTATTTGTATTTAGTTCATAAAGTTAACATAACTATAACTAAATGCATTTGAAATTAAATAAAAAGGTTTATTTTCAGGATTCAGGATTTAAATTCAAATATAGCAAAAATAGCTTATAGATAGCTTGTAGATCGGCTATTTTTTTCACGTCCTTGCACAAGCGGTATATATGCTTTGGGAATGACACTGAACGCTGTGCATTGTTGCCGCATAGGAGTGGTGTAAAGTAACTAAGAGATTAACTCAAGAGATGGCCAATGTACTTTTCTTTTTCTTTTGTTTAAATGTATTTATTCATTTCAGCTTCCAGATGGTCAGCAGGAGCAATATAAGGCGCTGCGACGTCAGTGGATGGGATGGTTTCCTCCCAGTCTGTGAGGGTAAGATCTTACATAAAATTCATGATGACTATTTTTATGTATTTGATGTTGTATTACCGGGTGCAGTACTTAGTTTAGACAGTAGGCTACTTGGTTTAGACTAGTCATTGGTTAGACCAGTCATTAGTCCTACGACTACAACCTATCTCAAACCCTCACCCTAAAACGAACCTCCCACGGGGCAGCACACCTAAACCTAACCTTAACCCACTGTGGCTCAAGAGGTAGAGCAGGTCGTCCAATGATCCATGGGTCGGCGGTTCGAATCCTGGCTCCTCCTGTCTACATGTCGAAGTGTCCTTGGGCAAGACACTGAACCCCAAATTGCTCCCTATGTGCTGGTTGGTACCTTGCATGGCTTCCGCTGCAATCGGTGTATGAATGTGTGTGTGAATGGGTGAATGTAATGCACAATCTATGTAAAGCGCCTTGGATAAAGGCGCTAAAATGCACCATTTATAAAATGCACCATTTACCCATGTCTAACCAATGACTAGTCTAAACTAAGTATGCACCCCTGTATGACCGTGTTTTTTTTTGTTCTTGCTTACTGTAAATCTCTCTGGGTTAAGAGCGTCATGCTAATTGCCTAAATTGTAATTGTAAATTCCTCCTTCCCACTTGTTACGCACACAAGTCTCTCAAATGAACACATCTGGTCGTCCTGCATATACAAAGTCCAACGGCAGAGGAGCGGACCGTGACACAAACATGTACCTAAATGCTTGTTCCAGTTACCTCTGCTGTGTGTTTGAACATGGCAGCTTGTTCCAGTTACCTCTGTTGTGTGTTTGAACATGGCAGCTTGTTCCAGTTACCTCTGTTGTGTGTTTGAACATGGCAGCTTGTTCCAGTTACCTCTGTTGTGTGTTTGAACATGGCAGCTTGTTCCAGTTACCTCTGTTGTGTGTTTGAACATGGCAGCTTGTTCCAGTTACCTCTGTTGTGTGTTTGAACATGGCAGCTTGTTCCAGTTACCTCTGTTGTGTGTTTGAACATGGCAGCTTGTTCCAGTTACCTCTGTTGTGTGTTTGAACATGGCAGCTTGTTCCAGTTACCTCTGTTGTGTGTTTGAACATGGCAGCGTGTTCCAGTTACCTCTGTTGTGTGTTTGAACATGGCAGCTTGTTCCAGTTACCTCTGTTGTGTGTTTGAACATGGCAGCTTGTTCCAGTTACCTCGGTATAAAGAGCGACCTGAGGCTGGTGTCTGACGACCAGATGACAGCCTCCAGTGTGAAGAAGTCATTAATTGGCGCTGAATGGCATCCCTACTTTGGCCGCCTGGACGAAGGGGGCGCCAGAAACGCCTGGTCTGCTGCCACCAATGATCAGTCTCAGTGGCTACAGGTAGGTATGGATTAGTCTGCTGGCTTAACCCTGTTTTTTTTTTAAATATATTAACGATACAAAGAGGATAGGTGTTGTAAGTACTGGGAGCTGATGGTAGGTGTTATTGCGACCATAGGTCGCAGATTACTATGAAAACCTGCAAAACCTTAAAACTAGAGTTCTCAACAGGCCTGAAAATGAAGGCCCGGCCCTACCTGGGCCCTCATAAAACCCTGTACACTGAAGACACTGCCCCCGCTGCCATTGTTAGATCTTCTCGCTTCTCATGCCCTCAGAGCGTTTTACTGGTTGTAAGTATACTGGGAGCTGATGGTAGGTGTGTGGCACTCCTCCTCAGCAATCAAGGATAGACTCTCTCGCGCTCTCGGTCGATACCCAACCCCCAATAAGGCTCTCTCTGACCTATACTTAACAAGTGTTTTTCAATTGTGTCTGTATGCAGGTGGATCTTGGGTTTTCTAAGAATATCACAGGCATCGTCACCCAAGGAGACGGAGGGGTTGTTATTGGTAAATCATACGTCAAGTCCTTCAAAGTGTCCTACAGTGACGACGGAGGGCCCGGGACTGTCATCACAGATGCCAACGGGTTCGAGAAGGTCTGTCTGTCTGTCTGTCTGTCTGTCTGTCTGTCTGTCTGTCTGTCTGTCTGTCTGTCTGTCTGTCTGTCTGTCTGTCTGTCTGTCTGTCTGTCTGTCTGTCTGTCTGTCTGTCTGTCTGTCTGTCCGTCCCTCCGTCCGTCCGTCCGTCCGTCCCTCCGTCCGTCCGTCCGATGGAGAGGGCCACTATATATTTCCACACTCACTATGCACTATAGTTCCACGCTCACTCCAGAGGGCCACTATATTTCCACACTCACTCCAGAGAGCCACTATATTTCCACACTCACTCCAGAGGGCCACTATATTTCCACACTCACTCCAGAGGGCCACTATATTTCCACTATATTTCCACACTCACTCCAGAGGGCCACTATATTTCCACACTCACTCCAGAGGGCCACTATATTTCCACACTCACTCCAGAGGGCCACTATATTTCCACACTCACTCCGGAGGGCCACTATATTTCCACTATATTTCCACACTCACTCCAGAGGGCCACTATATTTCCACACTCACTCCAGAGGGCCACTATATTTCCACTATATTTCCACACTCACTCCAGAGGGCCACTATATTTCCACACTCACTCCAGGGCCACTATATTTCCACACTCACTCCAGAGGGCCACTATATTTCCACACTCACTCCAGAGGGCAACTATAGTTCCACACTCACTCCAGAGGGCAACTATAGTTCCACACTCACTCCAGGGCCACTATATTTCCACACTCACTCCAGGGCCACTATATTTCCACACTCACTCCAGAGGGCCACTATATTTCCACACTAACTCCAGAGGGCCACTATATTTCCACACTCACTCCAGAGGGCAACTATAGTTCCACACTCACTCCAGGGCCACTACATTTCCACACTCACTCCAGGGCAACTATAGTTCCACACTCACTCCAGAGGGCCACTATATTTCCACACTCACTCCAGGGCCACTATATTTCCACACTCACTCCAGAGGGCCACTATATTTCCACACTCACTCCAGAGGGCAACTATAGTTCCACACTCACTCCAGGGCCACTATATTTCCACACTCACTCCAGGGCCACTATATTATTCCCACACTCACTCCAGAGGGCCACTATATTTCCACACTCACTCCAGAGGGCCACTATAGTTCCACACTCACTCCAGAGGGCCACTATATTTCCATACTCACTCCAGAGGGCCACTATATTTCCACACTCACTCCAGAGGGCCACTATAGTTCCACACTCACTCTAGAGGGCCACTATATTTCCACACTCACTCCAGAGGGCCACTATATTTACACACTCACTCCAGAGGGCCACTATAGTTCCACACTCACTCCAGAGGGCCACTATAGTTCCACACTCACTCCAGAGGGACACTATCTATATTTCCACACAAATATAGCCGGTCTACAAGCTGAAAACGTGTCGCACTGCGAGCTTGTAGATCGCCTATGCATGCTATATTTGAATTGAAATCCTGAATAATTGTTTTTGCTATTTTTGAGTTGGAATCTTGAAAAGTAATATTTTTGATTTAATTTCAAATGCATTTAGTTATAGTTATGTTAACTTTATGAACTAAATACAAATATATTGGACATAAAAAAAAAAGACGATGACATTTTAATACTAGTAATTATCTGAAATCAATAATACATCAACTGGCGGCCGGGCCACCATAGTTGCCCATGCATGCACTACTAATGCATCGACACCTGCCATTCTCTGCCCCTTGTCCGCAGATCTTCGACGGCAACATCGACAGTAGTGACCACAAGACGAACGTGTTTGAGCCGCCCGTCACCGGCCGCTACGTGCGCGTGCTGCCGCAGACGTGGGAGAACCGCATCGCACTGAGGATGGAGCTGCTGGGATGTGAGCCATGACCACAGCGTTCAGCTCCAGACCCAACAACAACAGAGAGAATGTGTGACCCAGAAATAGAAGATGTACAACCCGCACAACATTCATTTTTTATTGATACAACGGGTTTAATGTTGTTGTCTTTATAGTTCAATGTTTGTTTTGTATAAACGCCATTGACAATGATGCGTTTCCGTGTCTCTGTATTTGCTCTGGTTTTGTGTGAGGAGTTTAACAGGCAGAGCAGAACTATAGGGACATCTCAGCTATTTTAGAAGCCATATTGCAGCCAAGCTTCCAGTAAACACTACAGTGTTTGCCTCATTTCGTGTCTGTGTGAGCTCTGTGGACAATGATTAACTTTGTCTGCGATCTGCCAACATTTAACTGTCACATCCAGATAGATCCCCATGATGTTTGGATACTTGAAAATAGCAGATCTACACTATCTGTAATGTATAGAGTAGACCTAAATAAAGAAATAAATAGGTGACATGTTGACATTCCCATAATAGGGATGGCAGATGGTCCACATATAAAATAAATTAATACATAAATTGCTGTCTCTGTGTGTGTTGTGTTGTGTTGCGTGAGTGCATGCGTGCGTGCGTGCGTGTGTGCCATCTTATAATAATGGGCATGAAAACAAGGTTAAATAGGCCTACTCCTTTTTGGTGAACTTAATTATTGGAGTGTTTGTTTGTTTGTTTGTTTGTGTTTGGGAGAATTCACTCCACTGCATTTCAAAGACAAAGACAAGACATTTGACTCCACTACATATATCTCTGATTGGATCCCCGGGACCAGGGGGCCAACATATCTCTGATTGGATCCCCGGGACCAGGGGGCCAACATATCTCTGATTAGATCCCCGGGACCAGGGGGCCAACATATCTCTGATTGGATCCCCGGGACCAGGGGGCCAACATATCTCTGATTGGATCCCCGGGACCAGGGGGCCAACATATATCTGATTGGATCCCCGGGACCAGGGGGCCAACATATCTCTGATTGGATCCCCGGGACCAGGGGGCCAACATATCTCTGATTGGATCCCCGGGACCAGGGGGCCAACATATATCTCTGATTGGATCCCCGGGACCAGGGGGCCAACATATCTCTGATTGGATCCCCGGGACCAGGGGGCCAACATATCTCTGATTGGATCCCCGGGACCAGGGGGCCAACATATATCTGATTGGATCCCCGGGACCAGGGGGCCAACATATATCTGATTGGATCCCCGGGACCAGGGGGCCAACATATATCTGATTGGATCCCCGGGACCAGGGGGCCAACATATATCTGATTGGATCCCCGGGACCAGGGGGCCAACATATATCTGATTGGATCCCCGGGACCAGGGGGCCAACATATATCTGATTGGATCCCCGGGACCACGGGGCCAACATATCTCTTATTGGATCCCCGGGACCAGGGGGCCAACATATCTCTGATTGGATCCCCGGGACCAGGGGGCCAACATATCTCTGATTGGATACCCGGGACCAGGGGGCCAACATATATCTCTGATTGGATCCCCGGGACCAGGGGGCCAACATATCTCTGATTGGATCCCTGGGACCAGGGGGCCAACATATCTCTGATTGGATCCCTGGGACCAGGGGGCCAACATATCTCTGATTGGATCCCCGGGACCAGGGGGCCAACATATCTCTGATTGGATCCCCGGGACCAGGGGGCCAACATATATCTGATTGGATCCCCGGGACCAGGGGGCCAACATATCTCTGATTGGATACCAGGGGGCCAACATATCTCTGATTGGATACCATGGGGCCAACATATCTCTGATTGGATACCAGGGGGCCAACATATCTCTGATTGGATCCCCGGGACCAGGGGGCCAACATATCTCTGATTGGATACCAGGGGGCCAACATATATCTGATTGGATTCCCCATTGAGTTCGGATGGAGCTCGATAACCGATACCCGAAAGAAATCCAATAACAAGCTTATTGAGTACCCGTTAAATCGAATCATCCATGCTGGCACAAATGGTCTAAAAGTGTATTGATACCTTGGGGCAGCGGTGGCCGAACGGTTTGCGGAGCGGTCTTGTTATCGGAAGGTCACCAGTTCGAATCCCCGGACCTGCACGTTAAAATTACCACCGCTGAAGTGCCCTTGAGCAAGGCATTGAACCCCTACCATGAAATGTTCTATGAGCAGGGTCTGGCTGTAAACAAGCATCTCGAGCTTAGTCCATTCACCCTGGGTAAACAAAGAACTTTGCTTTGCTTTGCTTTGCCAACCAGCGCTGTCCGGGTAATCAAAATTATGCTTTTAAAGTGACGGTACACATATTAACCAGTTAACTGTTTATTTAATGTTATTTTATTGGTAAAAAAGATCAATTGCATTCCATCTGTTAGAAACGTAGGCCTACTGTATTTGAGAAGTAAACCAGTAAAAGATACAGGTTCTGTTCAGAATTTATTGTCTCCCGACTTTCCAAAAAATAATATAAAATGCTCGATAGTGGTCTCGATAAGAACCCGGCTCGATAAGCCTGATCGATAAGGTGCTCGTTATCAATAAATTATTACGAGCTCCATCCCTATTAATGAGGTGACAGTACGGTGGGTATGAAATGTATTAATGAGGTGACAGTACAGTGGGTATGAAATGTATTAATGAGGTGACAGTACGGTGGGTATGAAATGTATTAATGAGGTGACAGTACGGTGGGTATGAAATGTATTAATGAGGTGACAGTACGGTGGGTATGAAATGTATTAATGAGGTGACAGTACGGTGGGTATGCACCCTATTAATGAGGTGACAGTACGGTGGGTATGAAATGTATTAATGAGGTGACAGTATGGTGGGTATGAAATGTATTAATGAGGTGACAGTACGGTGGGTATGAAATGTATTAATGAGGTGACAGTACGGTGGGTATGCACCCTATTAATGAGGTGACAGTACGGTGGGTATGAAATGTATTAATGAGGTGACAGTTCGGTGGGTATGAAATGTATTAATGAGGTGACAGTACGGTGGGTATGAAATGTATTAATGAGGTGACAGTACGGTGGGTATGAAATGTATTAATGAGGTGACAGTACGGTGGGTATGAAATGTATTAATGAGGTGACAGTACGGTGGGTATGCACCCTATTAATGAGGTGACAGTACGGTGGGTATGCACCCTATTAATGAGGTGACAGTACGGTGGGTATGAAATGTATTAATAAGGTGACAGTACGGTGGGTATGAAATGTATTAATGAGGTGACAGTACGGTGGGTATGAAATGTATTAATGAGGTGACAGTACGGTGGGTATGAAATGTATTAATGAGGTGACAGTACGGTGGGTATGCACCCTATTAATGAGGTGACAGTACGGTGGGTATGCACCCTATTAATGAGGTGACAGTACGGTGGGTATGCACCCTATTAATGAGGTGACAGTACGGTGGGTATGAAATGTATTAATGAGGTGACAGTACGGTGGGTATGAAATGTATTAATGAGGTGACAGTACGGTGGGTATGAAATGTATTAATGAGGTGACAGTACGGTGGGTATGCACCCTATTAATGAGGTGACAGTACGGTGGGTATGCACCCTATTAATGAGGTGACAGTACGGTGGGTATGCACCCTATTAATGAGGTGACAGTACGGTGGGTATGAAATGTATTAATGAGGTGACAGTATGGTGGGTATGAAATGTATTAATGAGGTGACAGTACGGTGGGTATGAAATGTATTAATGAGGTGACAGTACGGTGGGTATGAAATGTATTAATGAGGTGACAGTACGGTGGGTATGAAATGTATTAATGAGGTGACAGTATGGTGGGTATGAAATGTATTAATGAGGTGACAGTACGGTGGGTATGAAATGTATTAATGAGGTGACAGTACGGTGGGTATGAAATGTATTAATGAGGTGACAGTACGGTGGGTATGCACCCTATTAATGAGGTGACAGTACGGTGGGTATGCACCCTATTAATGAGGTGACAGTACGGTGGGTATGAAATGTATTAATGAGGTGACAGTATGGTGGGTATGAAATGTATTAATGAGGTGACAGTACGGTGGGTATGAAATGTATTAATGAGGTGACAGTACGGTGGGTATGAAATGTATTAATGAGGTGACAGTACGGTGGGTATGCACCCTATTAATGAGGTGACAGTATGGTGGGTATGAAATGTATTAATGAGGTGACAGTACGGTGGGTATGCACCCTATTAATGAGGTGACAGTACGGTGGGTATGAAATGTATTAATGAGGTGACAGTACGGTGGGTATGAAATGTATTAATGAGGTGACAGTACGGTGGGTATGCACCCTATTAATGAGGTGACAGTATGGTGGGTATGAAATGTATTAATGAGGTGACAGTACGGTGGGTATGCACCCTATTAATGAGGTGACAGTACGGTGGGTATGAAATGTATTAATGAGGTGACAGTACGGTGGGTATGAAATGTATTAATGAGGTGACAGTACGGTGGGTATGCACCCTATTAATGAGGTGACAGTATGGTGGGTATGAAATGTATTAATGAGGTGACAGTACGGTGGGTATGAAATGTATTAATGAGGTGACAGTACGGTGGGTATGAAATGTATTAATGAGGTGACAGTACGGTGGGTATGAAATGTATTAATGAGGTGACAGTACGGTGGGTATGAAATGTATTAATGAGGTGACAGTACGGTGGGTATGAAATGTATTAATGAGGTGACAGTACGGTGGGTATGAAATGTATTAATGAGGTGACAGTACGGTGGGTATGAAATGTATTAATGAGGTGACAGTACGGTGGGTATGAAATGTATTAATGAGGTGACAGTATGGTGGGTATGCACCCTATTAATGAGGTGACAGTACGGTGGGTATGCACCCTATTAATGAGGTGACAGTACGGTGGGTATGCACCCTATTAATGAGGTGACAGTACGGTGGGTATGAAATGTATTAATGAGGTGACAGTACGGTGGGTATGAAATGTATTAATGAGGTGACAGTACGGTGGGTATGCACCCTATTAATGAGGTGACAGTACGGTGGGTATGAAATGTATTAATGAGGTGACAGTACGGTGGGTATGAAATTTATTAATGAGGTGACAGTACGGTGGGTATGAAATGTATTAATGAGGTGACAGTACGGTGGGTATGCACCCTATTAATGAGGTGACAGTACGGTGGGTATGAAATGTATTAATGAGGTGACAGTACGGTGGGTATGCACCCTATTAATGAGGTGACAGTACGGTGGGTATGCACCCTATTAATGAGGTGACAGTACGGTGGGTATGAAATGTATTAATGAGGTGACAGTACGGTGGGTATGCACCCTATTAATGAGGTGACAGTACGGTGGGTATGAAATGTATTAATGAGGTGACAGTATGGTGGGTATGAAATGTATTAATGAGGTGACAGTACGGTGGGTATGAAATGTATTAATGAGGTGACAGTACGGTGGGTATGCACCCTATTAATGAGGTGACAGTACGGTGGGTATGAAATGTATTAATGAGGTGACAGTATGGTGGGTATGAAATGTATTAATGAGGTGACAGTACGGTGGGTATGAAATGTATTAATGAGGTGACAGTACGGTGGGTATGAAATGTATTAATGAGGTGACAGTACGGTGGGTATGAAATGTATTAATGAGGTGACAGTATGGTGGGTATGAAATGTATTAATGAGGTGACAGTACGGTGGGTATGCACCCTATTAATGAGGTGACAGTACGGTGGGTATGAAATGTATTAATGAGGTGACAGTATGGTGGGTATGAAATGTATTAATGAGGTGACAGTACGGTGGGTATGAAATGTATTAATGAGGTGACAGTACGGTGGGTATGAAATGTATTAATGAGGTGACAGTATGGTGGGTATGAAATGTAATAATGAGGTGACAGTACGGTGGGTATGCACCCTATTAATGAGGTGACAGTACGGTGGGTATGAAATGTATTAATGAGGTGACAGTATGGTGGGTATGAAATGTATTAATGAGGTGACAGTACGGTGGGTATGCACCCTATTAATGAGGTGACAGTACGGTGGGTATGCACCCTATTAATGAGGTGACAGTATGGTGGGTATGAAATGTATTAATGAGGTGACAGTACGGTGGGTATGAAATGTATTAATGAGGTGACAGTACGGTGGGTATGCACCCTATTAATGAGGTGACAGTACGGTGGGTATGCACCCTATTAATGAGGTGACAGTACGGTGGGTATGAAATGTATTAATGAGGTGACAGTACGGTGGGTATGAAATGTATTAATGAGGTGACAGTACGGTGGGTATGCACCCTATTAATGAGGTGACAGTACGGTGGGTATGCACCCTATTAATGAGGTGACAGTACGGTGGGTATGAAATGTATTAATGAGGTGACAGTACGGTGGTTATGAAATGTATTAATGAGGTGACAGTACGGTGGGTATGCACCCTATTAATGAGGTGACAGTACGGTGGGTATGCACCCTATTAATGAGGTGACAGTACGGTGGGTATGAAATGTATTAATGAGGTGACAGTACGGTGGGTATGAAATGTATTAATGAGGTGACAGTACGGTGGGTATGCACCCTATTAATGAGGTGACAGTACGGTGGGTATGCACCCTATTAATGAGGTGACAGTACGGTGGGTATGCACCCTATCAATGAGGTGACAGTACGGTGGGTATGAAATGTATTAATGAGGTGACAGTACGGTGGGTATGAAATGCACAGCAGGTGTTTCCCATGCGGGGCACATACTGTAAATGTGGGTGGAATAAATCAATATAGACACAAAGATATTAGACAAAGCAAAAAGATAACGACATTGTGACTGCCATGCAAGCATTACACGCACGCACGAGCATGCGCACACACACACACAAACACACACACACACACACACACACACACACACACACACACACACACACACACACACACACACACACACACACACACACACACACACACACACACACACACACACACAGCCTTATCGGCAGCATTTCCCATGATAATTTTACTTCTACTCCACTACATCTCAGATCCAAGTATTGCACTTTTTTTTAATTGACATTTAATTTTATTCAGGGGAGTCCATTGAGAGCATGCATACAGAAAACATGTTTAATCGTCATGTGTTGCATTATGTCTTAAACCACTGGTTCCCAAACTTTTTCATGTCAAGGACCCCCAAATTGAGACTAATTAGCCTGCGGACCCCCATTTGAAAAGATATGACAGGGACCCCCATAAGAGAAGATTTATACGGCTCTAGCAATGATTCTCAACCCGTTTAATTTCAGACCCCCCCAGTTTGACATGCACTAGTCTACGGACCACCATTTAATGCCATTTCTATCTCTGGGACCCACAATTTATATTGTAAAATCATGTTATTTTAACTCTGAGAGCGTACAAATGGAACCAAATGGACCCGTTATAGGGTCCATTTGGTTCCATTTGTACACTCCCTGAGTTACAGACCCATAATGGTCCATTTGGTTCCATTTGTACGCTCTTAGAGTTACAGACCCATAAGGGTCCATTTGGTTCCAAACTATCATGTAGCTGGGGACCCCCTGGAACTCCCTCAAGGAGCCCTGGGGGTCCCCGGACCCCACTTTGGGAACCACTGTCTCAAACGACTCTATAGAGCTCAGTTTGTCCAGTTACAGAGTCCTTTTAGTCGACTATATATATTTGACAGCTTTAGTTACTGTAGTTACTTTGTAGATTTAGATTTTTTTTATTTTTAGCTTGTAGATCGGCTGGATTTTAAGCAAAAAGCTTTTGGTGTCGAAGGAAAAAGGAGCAAACCAAGTTTTACAAATTCAAACGACCAGTTTATTTAGAGTGTTGAGGGTTTAATGTGGTTAAAAAACAACAACAACAACAACGTTGATTTACACAATGATAATCAACGTAGATATCTATGAATATTGATGGAAAGGATTCGTCTGTAACACAATAAGCTATATACAATATGTAGTGGGGGCGAGGAGGCTCCCTGCTCCATCTCTCTCTCTCTCTCTCTCTCTCTCTCTCTGTATCTCTGAAAAACCATGAAACCTTGAAGACCCCCCCTGGTTGTATTACTTTCTGTAATGTTTTTGTGGGTCAGGGATATCGTCATTTGTTGGGCCCGCTTTGGTGTTGTCCATTTTTTTCGAGGGCACAAAGGCCAAATGCCAGGGCATGAGGAAGGCCATCCAATAAGACAATGATTTGTGTCCATTGAATGATGAATCTCGCACCCTGACAGATGGCCAGCCATGCATGCGTACATGCATGCATGCGTACGTGACCAGTACAGTATATGCGGTGAGACAGCAGAGCAAACAGCACGCACGCACGCACGCACGCACGCACGCACGCACGCACGCACACACACACACACACACACACACAGTCACACACAGTCACACACACAGTATCACAGTGCAAACAATGTCCAAAATCCAAATGAAACGCTATCTGTTTTGAGTGAGTGTGAGTTGATAGCACCTTACAGGAGTGGTGTCCAACCCTTTTCATATCAAGGCCCCACTATTCATTTGGCATTTCCCTGATGAACCGCCCAATCCTTGGTTTCATTTCCCTGATGAACCGCCCAATCCTTGGTTTCATGTCTTAATCTGTGTCCTAAAATAAATATTGGCACTTTGGCCATCAGCGTGAGCGGCCACTTTCTTGTTTGCTCAAGATTCCCTCAGTTTATATTCCCGTGCATGGGCTGGCACGTACGCTGCAAGGACTTGGGTGTGCGTACATAGCATCCTCGTGCACATCGAGTTGTTTTGAAATGAGAAAGGCAAATGTTGTTTTGAAGGAATTGGAACATGTTTGTGTTATGTTCATGTTGTCCGATGGGAAAGGAGGGACACTCTCTTTGTCAAATCAAAAACACTCACCTGGATTGATCTTTTCAGGAAGTGATTAAAATCGTAACAAATTGCACAACACAGGAAAGCGTGCACAAATAGTTCCTCTATCTATGCCTTCTCCTGCTCAGTTCATTGACACCTGCAGGTAAAGATTATACCGTATACACATACTCACTCACATGCAGGCAAATAATCAAGCAGTTTATTTTAGATATTTGTATTTATTTATTTGGTAATTAGCAATTGTTTGATATTCTTTGAATTTATTTTCTCAAAATATACAAAACAACATCAAACGTGTTATGTGGTAAGAAGACGGGTGAAATGAGAGAAAGCCAGGGTTTAACAGCCCCGGTACAATGTATTTATTTAAGCAAGTATAGCCTAATCTGTATCGTAATTAACATCTAGCAACAATCCAAAAAGGCTTGACAATGACTGAGTTATGGTGATTTTAACCCATTCTGGACGCGTGACGAGAACCTGTTTTGGTGTTTTAACTAAGCATTATTTAGCTTTTGAAAAATAGCAGATCTACAAGCTCATAGCGTGCCACTCGGTGGCGCGCTATGAGCTTGTAGGTGTGCTATTTTTGAAAAATCGTGAAAATGCGGCACAAATCTTTGAATATATATTCTTTCAGAAGACTTTTTTATTTATTTCGATGTCAGGTCTAAATGGGCTAATAGTGGAGATATACCTCCTGTTTCAATAGACATACAGGCATTATTTATGAGTTATAATGATGATAGTAATTGTGGAGATACTGCTTCAATAGGCATATTAGTATATGGGCATTTTATCAGGTATTTGACCAACCAAATGTCTTCACCAATGTGTTTCTAAAGGTGTCTATAATAACATTTACTAAAAGATTTAAATTCAACTCCCGGGGGAAATGTGAGTTATTAGCATATTAGCAATATGTAACCATACCATTGGCATTAACATCCTAAGGCAAAATTTCATCATTCTTTAAGTAGCATGTGACATATGAAACTAGTATAGGGGTTTTTCATGATTCTGAATCCAAAACACTCCTTGGGCTAAATTGGGCCATAACTACTTGTGTGCTGACCTCATCACATTTGTGACTGATGACGGCTATGGCCGTTTTCCTCCCAAGGAGTGTATTTTGTGCAAAACTAATACGTGGAATGGATTTGTGAAATTTGTGAAAATTTGTGAAATTTGTGATTTGTGATCACAAGACTGGTTGTTTTTTAGCCACTGTTTCAATTGTCCTTTAAAAGCTGTGAAAGTGGGATCTCCCTCAGTGTGACAGGGAGCTCATTCCAGTATTGGCAACCTTTGATGGAAAGAACATTTTGACTGAAGCATAAAGTATAACATAATGCTTTAAAACACCAAATGGGGTTCCCGCCCAGAATGGGTTAAAGTCTAACTCATGTATTAGGTGATGTATAATGGTGATGTAAAACAAACGGTGCCAACACAAACATTAAACGCCATTAACAATAAAGAGACAATTTGACGTAATGAGGCACATTATGACGTAAATTTTCCCTTCATTGTCAATGGTGTTTAGAAAACAAACATTGAACTATAAGACAACAACATTAAACCCGTTGTATCAATAAAAAATCACACCCGTGTGAACTGAGTGATGTAATATAGCCTGTCTGACGTAATGAAATCATGTCTGACGTAATGAAATCACACCCGGGTGAACAGGGTGAACATACCAACCATGCTCATTTTTTCATGCAAATCATGTCTGACGTAATTCAATCACACCCGGGTGAACAGGGTGAACATAGCAACCATGCTCATTTTTTCTGCACAACAAAGCCAGTTGTAGGAGTGGTTTACACCACTCAAAAAATGAATGTTGTGCGGGTTGTACATCTTCTATTGTTGGGTCTCGGGGGGAGGGACACACATTCTCTGTTGTTGTTGGGTCTGGAGCTGAACGCTGTGGTCATGGCTCACATCCCAGCAGCTCCATCCTCAGTGCGATGCGGTTCTCCCACGTCCGCGGCAGCACGCGCACGTAGCGGCCGGTGACGGGCGGCTCAAACACATTCTTCTTGTGGTCACTACTGTCGATGTTGCCGTCGAAGATCTGCGGACAAGGGGCAGAGAATGGCAGGTGTCGATGCATTAGTAGTGCATACATGGGCAAGTGGTGTTAACATAACTAAAACAAAATGCATTTGAAATTAAATCAAAAATATTACTTTTCAGGATTCCAACTCAAAAATAGCAAAAACAATTATTCAGGATTTCAATTCAAATATAGCATGCATAGGCGATCTACAAGGCTATGTTTGCTACGACAGTAATATACAATGTGGCCCTCTGGAACGAGTGTGGAAATATAGATAGTGTCCCTCTGGAGTGAGTGTGGAACTATAGTGGCCCTCTGGAGTGAGTGTGGAACTATAGTGGCCCTCTGGAGTGAGTGTGGAAATATAGTGGCCCTCTGGAGTGAGTGTGGAAATATAGTGGCCCTCTGGAGTGAGTGTGGAAATATAGTGGCCCTCTGGAGTGAGTGTGGAACTATAGTGGCCCTCTGGAGTGAGTGTGGAAATATAGTGGCCCTCTGGAGTGAGCGTGGAACTATAGTGGCCCTCTGGAGTGAGTGTGGAAATATAGTGGCCCTCTGGAGTGAGTGTGGAAATATAGTGGCCCTCTGGAGTGAGTGTGGAAATATAGTGGCCCTCTGGAGTGAGTGTGGAAATATAGTGGCCCTCTGGAGTGAGTGTGGAAATATAGTGGCCCTCTGGAGTGAGTGTGGAAATATAGTGGCCCTCTGGAGTGAGCGTGGAACTATAGTGGCCCTCTGGAGTGAGTGTGGAAATATAGTGGCCCTCTGGAGTGAGCGTGGAAATATAGTGGCCCTCTGGAGTGAGTGTGGAAATATAGTGGCCCTCTGGAGTGAGTGTGGAAATATAGTGGCCCTCTGGAGTGAGTGTGGAACTATAGTGGCCCTCTGGAGTGAGTGTGGAAATATAGTGGCCCTCTGGAGTGAGTGTGGAAATATAGTGGCCCTCTGGAGTGAGTGTGGAAATATAGTGGCCCTCTGGAGTGAGTGTGGAAATATAGTGGCCCTCTGGAGTGAGTGTGGAAATATAGTGGCCCTCTGGAGTGAGTGTGGAAATATAGTGGCCCTCTGGAGTGAGCGTGGAACTATAGTGGCCCTCTGGAGTGAGTGTGGAAATATAGTGGCCCTCTGGAGTGAGCGTGGAAATATAGTGGCCCTCTGGAGTGAGTGTGGAAATATAGTGGCCCTCTGGAGTGAGTGTGGAAATATAGTGGCCCTCTGGAGTGAGTGTAGAAATATAGTGGCCCTCTGGAGTGAGTGTGGAAATATAGTGGCCCTCTGGAGTGAGCGTGGAACTATAGTGGCCCTCTGGAGTGAGCGTGGAACTATAGTGGCCCTCTGGAGTGAGTGTGGAACTATAGTGGCCCTGGAGTGAGTGTGGAACTATAGTGGCCCTCTGGAGTGAGTGTGGAACTATAGTGGCCCTCTGGAGTGAGTGTGGAACTATAGTGGCCCTCTGGAGTGAGTGTGGAACTATAGTGGCCCTCTGGAGTGAGTGAGGAAATGTAGTGGCCCTCTGGAGTGAGCGTGGAACTATAGTGGCCCTCTGGAGTGAGTGTGGAACTATAGTGGCCCTCTGGAGTGAGTGTGGAACTATAGTGGCCCTCTGGAGTGAGCGTGGAACTATAGTGGCCCTCTGGAGTGAGTGTGGAACTATAGTGGCCCCCTGGAGTGAGTGTGGAACTATAGTGGCCCTCTGGAGTGAGCGTGGAACTATAGTGGCCCTCTGGAGTGAGCGTGGAACTATAGTGGCCCTCTGGAGTGAGTGTGGAACTATAGTGGCCCTCTGGAGTGAGTGTGGAACTATAGTGGCCCTCTGGAGTGAGTGTGGAACTATAGTGGCCCTCTGGAGTGAGTGTGGAACTATAGTGGCCCTCTGGAGTGAGTGTGGAAATGTAGTGGCCCTCTGGAGTGAGTGTAGAAATATAGTGGCCCTCTGGAGTGAGCGTGGAACTATAGTGGCCCTCTGGAGTGAGTGTGGAACTATAGTGGCCCTCTGGAGTGAGCGTGGAACTATAGTGGCCCTCTGGAGTGAGCGTGGAACTATAGTGGCCCTGGAGTGAGTGTGGAACTATAGTGGCCCTCTGGAGTGAGTGTGGAACTATAGTGGCCCTCTGGAGTGAGTGTGGAACTATAGTGGCCCTCTGGAGTGAGTGTGGAACTATAGTGGCCCTCTGGAGTGAGTGTGGAACTATAGTGGCCCTCTGGAGTGAGTGTGGAACTATAGTGGCCCTCCCTATCGTCTCCCCCTGCATTAGCGACTGCAGGCCTAATGCACTGCAGCCAGGCCGATATTGATCACACCAGGGGCTCACGGACAGACGGACGGACGGACGGACGGACGGATGGATGGACGGACAGACAGACCTTCTCGAACCCGCTGGCATCTGTGACGACAGTCCCGGGCCCTCCGTCGTCACTGTAGGACACTTTGAAGGACTTGACGTATGATTTACCAGTCAAAAACCCTCCGCCCAACCCTCCGCCTCCTTGGGTGACGATGCCTGTGATAGTCTTAGAAACCCCAAGATCCACCTGCATACAGAGTTACAGACAAAATTGAAAAACACTTGTTAAGTATAGGTCAGAGAGAGCCTTATTGTGGGTTGGGTATCGACCGAGAGCGCGAGAGAGTCTATCCTTGATTGCTGAGGAGGAGTGCCACACACCTACCATCAGCTCCCAGTATACTTACAACCAGTAAAACGCTCTGAGGGCGAGAGAAGCGAGGACGCATCCGCCTGGGTGCCGGCAGACTGCTGGTGAGCGCTGCTACTTTGGCATGGGGGGGTCAGATCGACATATCGTTGCTGTCGGGAGGAGACCTCCTAACTCCATTTTTGAGGTTTTTGATTATTGTTCTTTTGTGTGCTATATTGAACACCCTTAACGTCTGTGTGTCGTTTCGAAAATATTGAACCAATGGAAAGTACTTTCTACTACTTTCAAAGTAGTAGAAAACGCTTTGGAGAAAACCTCTTAACTCCATTGGACCCTCAAACTGTCTGCTAAACCTAAAGCAACTAACCACAACCTCTCCCCCTCTCATGCAAGTAATTGACAATATATAAAGTCACAACACCAACTCTGATGAGGCAGTATATTTGTTTTGAAGTTATAGGTGGTTTCTTCCCGACAGCAGAGATATGGAGCGTGTCGAGTGTACAGGGTTTGATGAGGTCAGATCAACATAATGGAATGTCGGAACAGGTCAGCTCCATATATGGAGATCTAAGGGTGGCAGTGGGGGCAGTGTCTTGAGTGTACAGGGTTTGATGAGGTCAGATCAACATTATGGAATGTCGGAACAGGTCAGCTCCATATATGGATATCTAAGGGTGGCAGTGGGGGCAGTGTCTTGAGTGTACAGGTAGGGCCGGGCCTTAATTTTCAGGCCTGTTGAGCACTCTAGTTTTAAGGTTTTGCAGGTTTTCATAGTAATCTGAGACCTATGGTCGCAATAACACCTACCATCAGCTCCCAGTACTTACAACACCTATCCCCTTTGTATCGTTAATATAAAAAGAAAAACAGGGTTAAGCCAGCAGACTAATCCATACGTCCCTACCTGTAGCCACTGACACTGATCATTGGTGGCTGCAGACCAGGCGTTTCTGACGCCCCCTTCGTCCAGGCGGCCAAAGTAGGGATGCCATTCAGCGCCAATTGATGACTCCTTCGCACTGGAGGCTGTCATCTGGTCGTTAGACACCAGCCTCAGGTCGCTCTTTATACCGAGGTAACTGGAACAAGCTGCCATGTTCAAACACACAACAGAGGTAACTGGAACAAGCTGCCATGTTCAAACACACAACAGAGGTAACTGGAACAAGCTGCCATGTTCAAACACACAACAGAGGTAACTGGAACAAGCTGCCATGTTCAAACACACAACAGAGGTAACTGGAACAAGCTGCCATGTTCAAACACACAACAGAGGTAACTGGAACAAGCTGCCATGTTCAAACACACAACAGAGGTAACTGGAACAAGCTGCCATGTTCAAACACACAACAGAGGTAACTGGAACAAGCTGCCATGTTCAAACACACAACAGAGGTGAGACCAGAGACAGAGACTAGAGACAGACGGACGGACGGACGGACAGATGGACGACGGACGGACGGACGGATACCTGTATGTTGAGTTTCCATTTCGATATACTTCGATTCTTGAAATTAAAATCGATTCGAATCGAATCATTTTTGTCAACATAATGTTTTTTCCACGGACACACAATATGACCAGAAACACATGAATAGATAGCCCTGATTAACAGGTCTGACACTCTCAGAGTAAAGGGGGTCTTTGCAAATAAAACATTTGAGAATCACTAGTACTAGTTGGACTCCTAATATTCCATATAGTGCCATAGTAAATAATTGCCGTGCATATTCTGAAGAAAACCTGGAGATTGACATTCAGTAAGTGGGTGTTATGATCAAAATAAGAACATTATAATGGTGTGTAAAACAGAAAACGGACAAGACCAAGTCTTTGCCACGGACACACTTGTCCGTGTATGGACATGTTGGTGACCCCTGGTTACTACCTTTGCATTTCGGAGGTCGTTCACTCCAATCTCCGTTTTCCTTACAGCGTATCTCCGCTGCTCCAGTCAGAATCATGCCAGGAGACGTGCACCTAAAGCCAAGAACATGACCCGGAGTGGCCTTCAGGTTGTCTCCAATTGTTGTTTCCATGTTGTCCATGTTTTCTACGTGTATCACTGGGCAACGTGTGACTGGACAGACAGAGGAAAGGACAACGTGTGACTGGACAGACAGAGGAAAGGACAGGCAACGTGTGACTGGACAGACAGAGGAAAGGACAGGCCCGAATCAGTGTTGTTTTTGGCAGCACATTTTGATTTTAGTTTTAGTCATAGTCTCTTGAATAGTTTTCATTTAGTTTTAGTCACATTTTAGTCACCTGGAATGTCTTAGTGTTTAGTCTAGTTTTAGTCGACTAAATATCATCAGATTTTAGTCGACTAAATCTACAGTTGATTTAGTCAACTAAAATGTAATCTGTCGGTCCTTGATGCCGTCATAATGACTGATTTTACACTTGCTGAAAATAGCTGATCTACAAGCTCACAACGCGTCGCAGCGCGACGCGTTGTGAGCTTGTAGATCGGCTATTTTCAGCATGCAACCAAGTATGAAAACATTTTAGTCTAGTTTGTATTTGTTGACAAAATTGTCACTATATTTAGTCTTAGTTTTAGTCATCTTAGCTTAGTTTTCATTTAGTTTCCATTTAGTTTTTGGGTTTTTTTTCGTCAGTGAAAAAAGGTAGTCGACGAACACTTTTCGTCTTAGTTTTAGTCGACGAAAACAACACAGGCCCGAATTAACAATGGAACTTACTGCCGATTAAGCCCCGGGGAGGCAGACCTTCACTTTTTGGATACAATGTGCAGAAAAGGGTAAGAAGGGTTCCTGGTGGAAACCATGCACCGTTTAAAAGGGTAAGAAGGGTTCCTGGTGGAAACCATGCACCGTTTAAAAGGGTAAGAAGGGTTCCTGGTGGAAACCATGCACCGTTTAAAAGGGTAAGAAGGGTTCCTGGTGGAAACCATGCACCGTTTAAAGGGTAAGAAGGGTTCCTGGTGGAAACCATGCACCGTTTAAAAGGGAAAGAAGGGTTCCTGGAGGAAACCATGCACCGTTTAAAAGGGAAAGAAGGGTTCCTGGAGGAAACCATGCACCGTTTAAAAGGGAAAGAAGGGTTCCTGGTGGAAACCATGCACCGTTTAAAGGGTAAGAAGGGTTCCTGGTGGAAACCATGCACCGTTTAAAGGGTAAGAAGGGTTCCTGGTGGAAACCATGCACCGTTTAAAAGGGAAAGAAGGGTTCCTGGAGGAAACCATGCACCGTTTAAAGGGTAAGAAGGGTTCCTGGTGGAAACCATGCACCGTTTAAAAGGGAAAGAAGGGTTCCTGGAGGAAACCATGCACCGTTTAAAAGGGTAAGAAGGGTTCCTGGAGGAAACCATGCACCGTTTAAAGGGTAAGAAGGGTTCCTGGTGGAAACCATGCACCGTTTAAAAGGGTAAGAAGGGTTCCTGGAGGAAACCATGCACCGATTCTGAAGGGAAAGAAGGGTTCCTGGTGGAAACCATGCACCGTTTAAAGGGTAAGAAGAGTTCCTGGTGGAAACCATGCACCGTTTAAAAGGGTAAGAAGGGTTCCTGGAGGAAACCATGCACCGTTTAAAGGGTAAGAAGGGTTCCTGGTGGAAACCATGCACCGTTTAAAGGGTAAGAAGGGTTCCTGGAGGAAACCATGCACCGTTTAAAGGGTAAGAAGGGTTCCTGGTGGAAACCATGCACCGTTTAAAAGGTAAGAAGGGTTCCTGGTGGAAACCATGCACCGTTTAAAAGGGAAAGAAGGGTTCCTGGTGGAAACCATGCACCGTTTCTGAAGGGTAAGAAGGGTTCCTGGTGGAAACCATGCACCGTTTAAAGGGTAAGAAGGGTTCCTGGTGGAAACCATGCACCGTTTAAAGGGTAAGAAGGGTTCCTGGTGGAAACCATGCACCGTTTAAAGGGTAAGAAGGGTTCCTGGTGGAAACCATGCACCGTTTAAAGGGTAAGAAGGGTTCCTGGTGGAAACCATGCACCGTTTAAAAGGGTAAGAAGGGTTCCTGGTGGAAACCATGCACCGTTTAAAAGGGTAAGAAGGGTTCCTGGTGGAAACCATGCACCGTTTAAAAGGGAAAGAAGGGTTCCTGGTGGAAACCATGCACCGTTTCTGAAGGGTAAGAAGGGTTCCTGGTGGAAACCATGCACCGTTTAAAAGGGTAAGAAGGGTTCCTGGTGGAAACCATGCACCGTTTAAAAGGGTAAGAAGGGTTCCTGGTGGAAACCATGCACCGTTTAAAGGGTAAGAAGGGTTCCTGGTGGAAACCATGCACCGTTTAAAGGGTAAGAAGGGTTCCTGGTGGAAACCATGCACCGTTTAAAAGGGTAAGAAGGGTTCCTGGAGGAAACCATGCACCGTTTAAAAGGGAAAGAAGGGTTCCTGGTGGAAACCATGCACCGTTTCTGAAGGGTAAGAAGGGTTCCTGGTGGAAACCATGCACCGTTTAAAAGGGTAAGAAGGGTTCCTGGTGGAAACCATGCACCGTTTAAAAGGGTAAGAAGGGTTCCTGGTGGAAACCATGCACCGTTTAAAGGGTAAGAAGGGTTCCTGGAGGAAACCATGCACCGTTTAAAAGGGAAAGAAGGGTTCCTGGTGGAAACCATGCACCATTTAAAAGGGTAAGAAGGGTTCCTGGTGGAAACCATGCACCGTTTAAAAGGGTAAGAAGGGTTCCTGGTGGAAACCATGCACCGTTTAAAAGGGTAAGAAGGGTTCCTGGTAGAAACCATGCACCGTTTAAAGGGTAAGAAGGGTTCCTGGTGGAAACCATGCACCGTTTAAAGGGTAAGAAGGGTTCCTGGTGGAAACCATGCACCGTTTAAAAGGGTAAGAAGGGTTCCTGGTGGAAACCATGCACCGTTTAAAGGGTAAGAAGGGTTCCTGGAGGAAACCATGCACCGTTTAAAAGGGAAAGAAGGGTTCCTGGTGGAAACCATGCACCGTTTAAAGGGTAAGAAGGGTTCGTGGAGGAAACCATGCACCGTTTAAAGGGTAAGAAGGGTTCCTGGAGGAAACCATGCACCGTTTAAAGGGTAAGAAGGGTTCCTGGTGGAAACCATGCACCGTTTAAAGGGTAAGAAGGGTTCCTGGTGGAAACCATGCACCGTTTAAAAGGGTAAGAAGGGTTCCTGGTGGAAACCATGCACCGTTTAAAAGGGTAAGAAGGGTTCCTGGAGGAAACCATGCACCGTTTAAAAGGGAAAGAAGGGTTCCTGGTGGAAACCATGCACCGTTTAAAAGGGTGAGAAGGGTTCCTGGTGGAAACCATGCACCGTTTAAAGGGTAAGAAGGGTTCCTGGAGGAAACCATGCACCGTTTAAAGGGTAAGAAGGGTTCCTGGTGGAAACCATGCACCGTTTAAAGGGTAAGAAGGGTTCCTGGAGGAAACCATGCACCGTTTAAAGGGTAAGAAGGGTTCCTGGTGGAAACCATGCACCGTTTAAAGGGTAAGAAGGGTTCCTGGTGGAAACCATGCACCGTTTCTGAAGGGTAAGAAGGGTTCCTGGTGGAAACCATGCACCGTTTAAAAGGGTAAGAAGGGTTCCTGGAGGAAACCATGCACCGTTTAAAAGGGAAAGAAGGGTTCCTGGTGGAAACCATGCACCGTTTAAAAGGGTGAGAAGGGTTCCTGGTGGAAACCATGCACCATTTAAAGGGTAAGAAGGGTTCCTGGTGGAAACCATGCACCGTTTAAAAGGGTAAGAAGGGTTCCTGGTGGAAACCATGCACCGTTTAAAAGGGAAAGAAGGGTTCCTGGTGGAAACCATGCACCGTTTAAAAGGGTAAGAAGGGTTCCTGGTGGAAACCATGCACCGATTCTGAAGGGAAAGAAGGGTTCCTGGTGGAAACCATGCACCGTTTAAAGGTTAAGAAGGGTTCCTGGTGGAAACCATGCACCGTTTAAAGGGTAAGAAGGGTTCCTGGTGGAAACCATGCACCGTTTAAAAGTGTAAGAAGGGTTCCTGGTGGAAACCATACACCGTTTAAAAGGGTAAGAAGGGTTCCTGGTGGAAACCATACACCGTTTAAAAGGGTAAGAAGGGTTCCTGGTGGAAACCATGCACCGTTTAAATGGTAAGAAGGGTTCCTGGAGGAAACCATGCACCGGTTAAAAGGGTAAGAAGGGTTCCTGGTGGAAACCATGCACAATTTAAAGGGTAAGAAGGGTTCCTGGTGGAAACCATAAACCGTTTAAAGGGTAAGAAGGGTTCCTGGTGGAAACCATGCACCGATTCTGAAGGGAAAGAAGGGTTCCTGGTGGAAACCATGCACCATTTAAAAGGGTAAGAAGGGTTCCTGGTGGAAACCATGCAACATTTAAAAGGGTAAGAAGGGTTCCTGGTGGAAACCATGCACCGTTTAAAAGGGAAAGAAGGGTTCCTGGTGGAAACCATGCACCGTTTAAAAGGGTAAGAAGGGTTCCTGGTGGAAACCATGCACCATTTAAAAGGGAAAGAAGGGTTCCTGGTGGAAACCATGCACCGTTTAAAGGGTAAGAAGGGTTCCTGGTGGAAACCATGCACCGTTTAAAGGGTAAGAAGGGTTCCTGGTGGAAACCATGCACCATTTAAAAGGGTAAGAAGGGTTCCTGGTGGAAACCATGCACCGTTTAAAGGGTAAGAAGGGTTCCTGGTGGAAACCATGCACCGTTTAAAAGGGTAAGAAGGGTTCCTGGTGGAGACCATGCACCGTTTAAAGGGTAAGAAGGGTTCCTGGTGGAAACCATGCACCGTTTAAAGGGTAAGAAGGGTTCCTGGTGGAAACCATGCACCGTTTAAAGGGTAAGAAGGGTTCCTGGTGGAAACCATAAAGGGTAAGAAGGGTTCCTGGTGGAAACCATGCACCGTTTAAAAGGGTAAGAAGGGTTCCTGGTGGAAACCATGCACCGTTTAAAGGGTAAGAAGGGTTCCTGGTGGAAACCATGCACCGTTTAAAGGGTAAGAAGGGTTCCTGGTGGAAACCATGCACCGTTTAAAGGGTAACAAGGGTTCCTGGTGGAAACCATGCACCGTTTCTGAACCGCAGTGGGAGGGGGGTTGCATAGATATATATAAACTCTAGATGGCTCAAGGCGGAGTTTCTGACGTTGTTCACCCGGCAGCCATCTTACTTCGGAGCTACAGTACAGTATGTTCAATGGCAGCTCAAACAGAAACAGTCATAACTCGCTCAAATCTTGACGGATTTACAAACGGGTTGGTTTATTACAAACGTTGTCAACGTGACTATGATTCAGCTTATGTGCTTAATTTTCTTTTTTTATATGAACGTCGTATAAAAGCATATAAGTATGCGGACGTCTCTGACGTTTATAACAAACCAAACCGTTTGAAAATCGGTTGAAAATTGAGCAAGTTATAGTCATTTAAGAGTACATGCCCCATAGACACAATGTTATGTGGCCCGAGGTAACAATTTACAATTTACAATTTAGGCATTTAGCAGACGCTCTTAATCCAGAGCGACTTACATTAGGCAGGAACAAAAGTATGGGAATACATCACATATATAAAATGCATTTATCAAGAAACATGCGTAAGCTAAGAACGTAACTAGAACATATCTATATAATGACACTATACATATTAACTATACATATATACTCAGGGCTGGACTGGGACAAAAATTCGGCCCGGGCATTTTCGCGTGAATTTGGCCCAGACCGGCCCACCACAACCAGCGCGCAGATAGCAGAAACTCTACCACCCACTCCGTCGAGGCACACACACAAACAAGCACCGCCGGGGGGGTCAGGGGGGGCGCTACCTGGTGGCCTGCCGCCTATTGGCCTGCCTGCCTGTCAAAAAAAAAAAAAAAAAAAAAAGTTTTTTTTTTTTTTTTTTTTTTTTAATCATGGCGGCCCCCTACGGTCGCGGCCCACCGGGCAAATGCCCGGTATGCCCGGTGGCCAGTCCAGCCCTGTATATACTATACTATGCTATACATATGTAGGCTACTATGATGTGCTAGGTAAGATGGCCGCCACGTAACGACGTCGCTCTCCATTGGCCAACAGCGTGGGTGAGCTATCTAGAGTTTATATATCTATGGAGGGTTGTATGTGACCTCATCTCGGAGCTACAGAATGAGCGTGGGGACTGAGGGGACCTATTGGGGCTATAGGTACACCCTAAAGGGGCGAGGTCGCTTGCACACATCCGCCTGGGTGACGGCGCTGGCGCTTTGGAATGGGGGTTCAGATCAACATATAGAATTAATTCTGTACTGGCAATATATGGAGTGTGTCTTGAATGTCCAGGGTTTGAGGTCAGATCAACACATGGAATGTCAGAACAGATCAGCTCCATACAGTATATGGAGATCTAAGGGTGGCAGCGGGGGCAGTGTCTTGAGTTTACAGGGTTTGATGAGGTCTGGCCATATATGGAGCATGTCTTGAGTGTACAGGGTTTGATGAGGTCAGATCAACATATGGAATGTCAGAATAGGTCAGCTCCATGGAGATCTAAGGGTGGCAGTGGGGGCAGTGTCTTGAGTTTACAGGGTTTGATGATGTCTGGCCATATATGGAGCATGTCTTGAGTGTACAGGGTTTGATGAGGTCAGAAGATGAGGTCAGATCAACATATGGAGCCATATATGGAGCGTGTCACGAGGCGTGACAGACGGACAGACGGACTGACTGACAGGTTTTGCAGGTTTTCATATAACTGCGACTTAGGGTCCCCCAAAGAAATCACACTCGTGTGAAGTGAGGGGCGCTCTTATATCATCATACAGTACATCACACACATTTGGGAAAGCGATAGTGGAGTTTAAAAGCACCCGTAACTTGCCCAAGCAAACATGCTGTGTCGCAAATTTAGCATGTGCTCGGTTCCTGTGAAGATATCGCCCTTTAGATCCTTCTGTACACCGCTGTATACTGCACACCTATGGTGCCGCTATAGACAAAGCAGCATCAGAAGACTCACAGTGGCCTATAATGATTGTATGAGGCTGCTGTTGAGAGTGCCAAGAAGCTCCAGTGCTAGCCAGATGTTTGTTAGTGTCGGAGTACCTACCTGCTCTGCTGTACTACGTAACCTAATGTACAGATTCATGTGTAGGGCATCTGAGTCAATAAACGACATCATTGCTGTAATAACGGACCCTAAACGCAGTTCACTCAGGTTCTCATCGAGACTGTGGAACCACTGGCGCACATGTCTGTATGTCAGAAACTGAACAGTGTGGGATATGTGCATATATGTACCTTTTTATTTATTTTTATTTTTGTATTTACTGTTATATTGTATTGTTTGTGATATGGATCCTCCTGGGTCTGAAATAAAGATTGATTGATTGATTGATTACCCGTTAGCCGTGCCAAATTAGTTTGGTAGAGCGGCGTGCGCCTCAATGGAGATGTCCAGGCACAGAGTCAGGCTGCCTCATCTCTCCAGCGTATGCTCCTATTGCATCTCTTTGTAATTTTCCTATCCAGCTGAAGTGAGTGCCTGCTACTTCCTTGTGTCCATTGTGTTTATATAATTGTATAGTCAAATAAGTAATTTGTGCCAGGCAAATTTGTGCAGCGTGCACGATTCCATTTGCTCGTTCACCCCATAGCAGCAAATGAGGGTTTAATGATTTTGCCGAACTTTCCTTTTCGCTTCATATCGTTCCGTAGAGACGGCCTATACACGCACAATCTATACACCAAATGAAAGCCCTAATTTCGTAGTTTACACAGAACTTTGATTTAAAAAATGAGTGAGATTTGAGCGAGTTGTGACTCAATGAAAAGACGAGTGTTCTTGGCTCTGTGGGGTGGGAGAAAAAAACGAAAAACGGCACTTGGGGGGGCAGGGGGGGGGGGGGGGGTGGAGAGGGGGGGGGGGTGGAGAGGCGGGGGGGGGGGGTGCATCAAGACTTCAAGGCAGCAACACATCACTCTTCCATGGGCTATACAGACCGTAAGGCTATGAAGCAATATAGAACTGGGCATAACGGGCAACGGATATGGGATCTCTTAAAGGCAATGGCACGTGGACTGGTGATTGGTCAATTATTGTAACGCCCAAACCACACCTATGCATAATATAACGGGTAACAGGGGTGTTTTAGGGATTTAGACAGGTAACCAAAATACCAACTTTAGCGGGGGAACACTGCTAAATCCCCAAACAGTGTATTTAGAAAGATGAGACGAAATTGGAGCCCTTACTCTCACAGCGTGGTTCGACACCATCCCATTCCCATCCATCCAGTGTGCAGCGGCGCGTACCAGACCCTGCATGGACCGCTCGGTAACTACAAGGAATGGGATTGAACAAAACAAGTTCATGGTCAGGTCTGTCTGAATTCAACTGTTTCTAAACATTATATTATTCCAGCATTCAAAGAATCAGAATCAGCATTATTGTCACATCACAGCTTTACAAGAAAAAAAGAGATTATATTTAGTGCATAATGGTAAATGGTAAATGGTGCATTTATATAGCGCCTTTATCCAAGGCACTTTACATAGATTGTGCATTACATTCACCCATTCACACACACATTCATACACCGATTGCGGCGGAAGCCATGCAAGGTACCAACCAGCACATCGGGAGCAATTTGGGGTTCAGTGTCTTGCCCAAGGACACTTCGACATGTAGACAGGAGGAGCCGGGAATCGAACCGCCGACCCATGGATCATTGGACGACCTGCTCTACCTCCTGAGCCACAGTCGCCCCATTGTGTTATTTTTACAAGAAAACAAAGAAAGGGAAGAAGAGAGAGGGGTGTTAGGAGATCAAGGCAAGAAAGAATAAAGTTTGAGCGCTTTTACAACAAAGAAGTACAAGTAAAGGGTTTCAGATATTTAGAAGCTTGTTTCACAAACAGCACACCAGTAGGGTCTCTCTCAGCTTATTCACAATCACATGAAGCACAATACAAATTCATGCTGTCTAATTCAGTGGACAAGAGACTGAAATAGGAAACAGACATGTGCACAGGAATCGACACAGTCCATGTGTCACCATCATATACCCTGTTTGGCATGAGTACTGAACTTCTGACTCAAGCACGTAATCATCTCCCTTCGTAGGATTTAATTCTGCAAACGGAACGTCACCAGGGGGTCCACATGTTCTTGCTGGAAGCAAAAAATAAAACACACAGGTGATTGCAGCTAAAGACAATGCATTTATAAACAAAATCATTTTGTAAATCAAAGAATGTAATAATGTCTTCATGTTGATGTTGCCTATTTGTACTTGATTCGGCGTAAGAAGTGTCAGATCCAGCCATTGCATATTTTCAACAAATAGAGGTGTACAATAGAGATGCAGAAATGATTACACTGACAACAAGATGTTCTATTCAGTGTTGGAGGACACAACATGTATAAACAAGTCTTAGTGCTTTTTTCTTAGCAGATTTTGTATTGACCTGTACTTTCCATGAACTGCACTATTAATACAATTCTCAATCAATCAATCAATCAATCAATCAATCAATCAATCAATCAGTTTTGAATTTCGTCACATTCTTAAAATGATGGCCTAAGTCATGTTTTGAGGGAAATTATATTTTATCAAATCTTGATCTAATGAAACAACCTTCTGTCTGTCTGTCTGTCTGTCTGTCTGTCTGTCTGTCTGTCTGTCTGTCTGTCTGTCTGTCTGTCTGTCTGTAGCCTACAGTACCTTTGCACGTTGGAGGTTTGTCACTCCACTGTCCAGTCTCTTCACAGTAGATCTGTTTGGGTCCGTCCACCTCCAGATGGTTCTGCTTGCACCTGAACTGGAGCACGTGGCCAGAGGTGGCCTCCAGGTGCTCTCCGGTTACCTGCATGTCGTCCTCCACGTGTATCTCTGGACAATGTATGGCTGGACACAAAATAACAAGGGGGCTGCAGTACTTCCATGACCAAATGGAAACCTATAATGGCTGTAGTAGACAGACCCCTGCAGAAAATGAATGTGGAACGCTGTAGTCCCAACGGGGTGCATGCGTTAGACATATACGGCCTCATACACACGTAAAGAACAACATGTTCCGTGCTCTGCCTGTGCCTGTGCATTAAACAACGTTAAATGACGTTAAACTCACTTCGCCACTCGATGTTCCACTCACAAACGCATATACAGATCAGAATGAGTGAACACATGAGATCCATCTTACCCTGACAGACAGGGACAACACCATCCCATCCAAAATGCTCGCAGTGCCGTCTATTGATCCTGCTGACCATTTGGTAACTAAAAGTGTAATGCAAATAAAACAAAAGAACATTAACAGGTAAGGTTAATATGATATAAAAGTGCGGGGGAGCGGTGCACACCAATTTACAATTTAGGCATTTAGCAGACGCTCTTAATCCAGAGCGACTTACATTAAGCAATAACAAAAGCATGGCATACATCACATATATAAACAGTAGTTATCATGAATCATGCGTAAGCTAAGAACGTAACAGTGGAGTATCTATGTAAACTATACATACTATACTATATAATATATTATACTATGTGTACTATAAAGTGCTACTCCAACGACTGGCCGCAGCTGAATGGATGAATGTAATGATCTATTCTACAGTATGTAAAGCACCTTGGATAAAGGCGCTGAATGCACTGAATAGACCGTGGCACTGCAGGTGAATTAAATTATTATTTAGTCTGGCACTGAATGAGTTATTCAGTATCATCGGTAACACCTGTGACTTAATTATACTGGATCTCTTGTCCACTAGTCCCTTCCTAACATTTTTGTCTAGTTTTCAGCTGTTGACAAAATTGTCAATACATTTAGTCTTAGTTTTAGTCATCATAGCTTAGTTTTCATTTAGTTTCCATTTAGTTTTCGTCAGTGGAAAAAGGTAGTCGACGAACATTTTTTCGTCTTAGTTTTAGTCGACAAAAACAACACTGCCTACATGTGTGTCATCGCTCGTCAACATACCTTGGTTTGCACGTGTACTCCACCTCTGACCCGTAGACGAAATCGTCTCCCTTCACCAGCTGGAACTCTGCAAAGTCCGCATCACCAGGATGACCGCACGACTTAGCTGTAGACACAAACAGCATCACCACCAGGGTGACCACACCCCTTAGCTGTAGAAACAAACCACCAGGGTGACCACACCCCTTAGCTGTAGAAACACAACAGTATCACCACCGGGTGACCACACGACTTGGTTGAATGCTTGATTCTGACTGGTCAGTCGCTGAATTCAGCGGTGTGTTATTTCTGGATAACAGACCGCTGCGCTCTATAACGGACTGCTGTCTAATCAAAGGCAAAGGCCTCATTCACACCTTAAAGACAATTGTCTTGTGTCTTGTCCGTGTTATGGCTGCCTCAATGCATTTCCAATGGGAGTCACATGGTTTCATGACACAACCTTGTTGCATGGCTGTTGCATGGCTGTCTTCTGCCCTCCCCCCCATGCAACAAGGTTGTGTCTTCAAACCATGTGACTCCCATTGGAAATGCATTGAGGCGGCCATGACACACACAACACACAGGACACAAGTGTGTCTGGGTGCATGTGTTTGGTCCGACATACCATTGGCCGGTTAAACGACAACCCACCTCAAACCGCCTAACCTAACCATAACCGCAAGCACGGGAGCAGGCGCTAGTCCGAGGTGCGGACGCATGTCGAACCAATGCTCCGTCGGACCATAGTATGCCTCCCAGTGTGTCTGGCGTGTGTCTTACGTGTGAGGCCTCACTCACACTGTTGCAACATGCATACACCAAATTTTGTCTTGTGTCTTGTCCATGTTTAATGGCCGCCCCAATGCATTTCCAATGGAAGTCACATGGTTTGACACAACATTTTTGTTTGATGGCTGTGTTGTGCCCCCCTTCCCCCGCATCAAACAAAAATGTTTTGTCAAACCATGTGACTTCCATTGGAAATGCATTGGGGCGGCGGCCATTAAACATGGACAAGACACAAGACAAATGTTGTATGCATGTTGCAACAGCGTGAGTGAGGCCAAAGACCACCTGCTACGCCCGCTTATTGTCTCCACCAGGCCGAAGGCATGGGGAGAGAGTATGTTTTGCACTCCGTCCGTCCGTGTGTCCTTCCTTCCGTCCGTCCGTCCTTCTGTCCGTCCGTTATCAGCTAATCTCCGCCACCGTTGGCCCGATCCATGCCAAACTGTGCACACACACTCCCTGGAGGCCAACGACGAACCTCTGCCCCAAATATTCCTCAACGGCCTGTTATAGCGCCACCATGAGGCCGATTTAGGCAAAACACATTTCTGTAGATAACTCGTACACATTTTATCCATACATCACACAATTCGGTATACACTATCTCCATAGTCATGTGATCAACACAGATCTGCACAATTTCCCATCTTCCATCCTGATTGGCTAAGATTGGCTTCCAAAGCTCACATGATTGGTCCGTTTCGAACAAAATGACACAAATCACAAACGTGATGTCCAATTTCCATCAAATCATACACACACATTTCCACTAGGCCGAGGACGACATGCCACTATTTATTTCCCAAATCAGCCTTACGGTGGCGCTATAACAGGCCAATTCCTGTTTTTACCCATAACTTATCGACAACTTATGTATACGCACTCCCTAGAGGCCATGGAAAAACATTTTCCCTGCATCCCTCCACATCTGCCGGTTATAGCGCCACCATGAGGCCGATTTCTGCAAAACACACTGTTTGTTAGTCGCACAGATTTCATCCAAATCTCACGCAAATCGGTACACATGATCTCTGTAGTCATGTGATCAAGACGAGCCTGTTGGATTTCTCAGATTCTACACTGATTAGCTAAGATTGCCTTCCACAGTTTTCAGGAGTAGCCTGTTTTGTACAAAATGCTGCACATGTCCTGCTCATCCAGAATTCTATCCTCAGAGATGCTATGAGTGATCTGGCTCTGCATTTCCTCAACAAAATGAAGAAAATTGTTGCAAGAAACAAAAAAACATGTTTATATTACTCCTAAACATTTTGCCAAACATCACACACACTCCTATCCTCCTGGTGGAGACCTGTGCCCAGAAGGGCACTTTTTCTAGTTTTTTTTATTTTTTTTAATCCTATATTTACCCAGGGTATAGTAGCTGAGCACAAGTGCTCATTTTCAGCAACGCCCTGCGGCCTGCACGAATGTACTGCTGTATCCAACATGACAGCCAGGTAAACACACACACAGTGGCATTTACAGGCAGCTAAACATTTTTTGAGTGGTGCAACCACTCCAAGGAACTGCAATGTCCGTGTTCACCTGCCTATGTGACTCGTGTTAACCTATGTGACTCGTGTTAATATGTGTGACTCATGTGTGACCCATGAGTACCAGTAGGGGCGCTGTTGTGCCAGAGACAGAGAGAGAGTATTGCACTGTTGCCTGCTATCAGAGAGAGAGAGAGAGAGAGAGAGAGAGAGAGAGAGAGAGAGAGAGGGTGGGGAGAACACAGAAACTGTAGCAGAACGGGTGCAAACTCACGGTGACATTTAGAACCCTGGTATAACCATTTCACCCCCACGTCGCTCAGACACAGTAATCTAAAGGATCCGGCGTATCCGATCTGACACGGCACTCTGACCTGCGACCCCAGCAGGTACGACTCCCTCAGACCAGACGTGTCGAAGTTTGAGTCGTAGCGATCGCTGGACGTAAACCATGCAAGTTGACAATCTGAACAATGAAAGAAAAAAGAGAATAATACATTTTATTGTGTACCAATTCACCCTTTCTTTGTCAAGTCCCGACCCGTGGTTGTGCCCCGCCTCTTCGCACCCATTGGTTGACGTTTTGTGGTTGGACAAAAATCCTCTCTCTCCATCCACTACCATTGAAATGAGGTGTTTTTCAGTTGCTTCCTATTGATATTCTGTGAATTCAATTCTTATTTTAAACTTGGTGTCAGTAAAAAGGAACACCACAGGTGCAGCATATGGCGACTGCATGGGCATATCATGTTTGTTTTTAGTTTTTTCCCCCAAAAATTACGTTTTAGAAAATTCAACATAAACAAGGTGGAACCAGGGCAGAACCAGGGAGGAACAAGGCAGAAAGAGCCTGCTGGTTAGTCAGTCAGGGACCAATCAGAAGGCTGACACATGGTCTTCAAAAACAAACAGATCGTCACTGCCGCGGCCCGGGCAGAAAATGTATCTCCATATATTATTTTTTTGTTTGCAAAAATAATCCCCTATACTTCAACCTTAATGACGATGCTATTTTTTAAAAACATTTTTGAATAGTTCAACTAGCCGATATACATTGACACGTTGTGAGCTTGTAGACTGGCCATTTTAACTATTCAAAAATGTTTAGCAAAATAGTAAAAATAGGCAAAGAAGTTTAGGGATAAGGGGTTCAGCGGTGACGAAAATGGAGCCCAAAGTGTCTACGTGTGTCTGGCTTGTTGTGAATAAATAATAACTGCATTTGGATCCATTGGAACTCAGGCTCCATTTCCAAAAAAGCAGCAGGTTTGGACCAGTGTGTGTCAACTAAAACTATGACCTGTTTTCATCTACATAAATGAGATAAAAACAAAATAAAAACACCTATGATGATTAAAACTAAAGACTAAATATATTGACAGTTTAAATGTTGGGGCTTGTAGATCGGCTATTTTCAGCATGCAAACAAGTGTAAAAAGGCCACGCCAAAATAATCTTTTTGTCGACTAGACTAGACTCAAACTAAAACATTTCAGATGACTCAAATATGACTACAATAAAATGGAATTTTATTCAAAATACTATGACTATTATCAACATTTTGCTGTCAAAATCAAAACACACCTAAATGGTTTCCAACCCACATCAGCGACAAAGTTAACAGTAAAGATATTGTTAACAGAATGCTCTTACCTTGTGCTCTCACTAGGTTCCCAGTTTGCATCCATACACAGAGGATGAAAAGCAGACCGCCGTATGCTTTCACCTGCATGGTTTCTTTCTGCATTAAACACCAAATGTATATGAATGTCCAGTCCAGTGAGTGACAGCAGTGTGTTGTTGTGGAGTCTCTCCAGCACACACAGTGACTAGATGGAACACAACACACGCATTGCCTCATATGACTGATGGATGGTTGACAAACATTACGACGTCAGCACTTTGGACTGGCTAAGGGTCGTTTCACATGTACGTTTGTTACTGTTAGACATTCTAACAGTCTGACAGGTATTAGCCCGACAACACCGTGGCTCCCGACATTGCATGTGTGGCAGGTTAAAACAATTTACAATTTAAATTTGACTAGTCGGAACTTAGTAGGCCTACAACATTATGAAAATCACATAAACATAATAATTGTTAAATTTGGTTCCATAAGAATCAATTCATATGTTTTGATGTGAAGTGGCTAATGTTTTGAGTGGCTAAACAAACAAGAGTATTCCAGTAAAGCTCTGTTTGTCTGTCAGTCTGTGGCAATAATCAATTGAACAAACACAACAGTTTGAGGGCGCCTCATGGAGGGGAAAGGAACTGGTTGGAACTGTGAGGGCCCCCCTGGTCAGCCGAGGGTGCCTCATGGAGGGGAAAGGAACTGGGCCCCCCTGGTCAGCCGAGGGCGCCTCATGGAGGGGAAAGGAACTGGGCCCCCCTGGTCAGCCGAGGGCGCCTCATGGAGGGGAAAGGGCCCCCCTGGTCAGCCGAGGGCGCCTCATGGAGGGGAAAGGGCCCCCCTGGTCAGCCGAGGGCGCCTCATGGAGGGGAAAGGAACTGGTTGGAATAACGTGTTCCTTCCATGCGTTACGTCCCAGGTGAAAAGAAGCGGCTTGGACTCGTTCGTCATAGAAGCATGAGCTCAGTCCGGGGCTCTCCCCAGGTTGGGAGAGGGAGAGTATAAACCGCCCAGGATTATAGGCAATTGGCACTGGGTGAAAAATGGGTTACAAAATCTTTTATATTTATTTTCTTAATATAAAAAAGGAAGAAAAAAAAATTCAACAATCAATATGTTTTATTGTTACAGTGCATCTTATTATGCAAGTATGAGGGTACTAAAAAACATTTGGTTTTGGCTCCTCAACCTCTGAAGCAGCAATACTGAACAAGTAGAAAAGCGAGTGAATATCTCCGCCAGGCTGGGTTGCCTATAGCCAGTAGCCTTGCGTTGCGATACTAATATACCACTGAATATCTCCGCCAGGCTGGGTTGCCTATAGCCAGTAGCCTTGCGTTGCGATACTAATATACCACTGAATATCTCCGCCAGGCTGGGTTGCCTATAGCCAGTAGCCTTGCGTTGCGATACTAATATACCACTGAATATCTCCGCCAGGCTGGGTTGCCTTGCGTTGCGATACTAATATACCACTGCGCTCTGCTACATCCGCCTCGGGGCATTTTGCATATGCATATTGGGGGGGGGGGGGGGGGGGGGGAGTATTTCTACCACATACAGTGAAACCTTGTGTGTTTGTGGTGCCCCCTATGGACAGAACGTGAAATGTATTTTGGAGGTACACTCGTATGTCCGTGGCAAGCCATGATCTCAGGAATCATGGGAAAGTCGTTTGTGAGACGAACAAAATTAAAAAAAGAGAGAATAAAACTTGTTTTTTTAACCCATTCAGGGCGGGAACCCCTTTTGGTGTTTTAATGCATTATGTTATACTTTAGCTATTGAAAAATAGAAGATCTACAAGCTCCGCGCCACGAGCTTGTAGATCTGCTATTTTTGAAAGCTCTTGAAAATGTGGCGCAAATCTTTGAATATATAAATTCTTTCAGAGCGAACTTTTTTTTAACTCAAATCTTTGCTTCTGGGGGGGAGGTCCCTGGAACAATATATTTTCAGATGGGGGTTGGCGGCCAATTTCATATAATTTCTGGGGTCCTTGACATGAAAAAGGTTGAGCACCACTGGTCATAGAAACATGAGGTTTTTCAGAAAACTGTGGGATTTGGAAGGCATTTGTATAGAATCGTCCTCAGTCCTTAATGGGTGAATGAATAAAACGTTTGTTCTGCAACATAAACAGTTGAGGTTAATCTTCACAGCCCAGCAGCTCTATCCTTAGGGCGATGTGTCTTTGCCACGCGGTCGGCAGCACGCGCACAAACCGGCTGGTGATGGGCGAGTCAAACGGGTTCTTCGCTTTGTCGTAGTAGCCGGTGTTACCAGTGAAGATCTGGAATCAGAATGACAACCAATCAGAATGGAGAAAAGTTAATAATTATTATAGGGATGACTATGACCGATACACTTTTTTCGTTTCCGATCCGATCCCGATACCACAATTTCTTAGTTAGCTGATACCGATACCGAATACCAATACCAGAGAATAATATTTATAATAATACATAAAGAAAAAAATATCTTATTTTGAAGCCCACCGACCGGGAATAGTGTTTATAGCTATCTAGCTATATATCTATAGTGTTGTGTTTTTAGCCATCTAGCTATATATCTCGTGTTGTGTTTATAGCCATCTAGCTATATATCTCGTGTTGTGTTTATAGCTATCTAGCTATATATCTCGTGTTGTGTTTATAGCCATCTAGCTATATATCTCGTGTTGTGTTTATAGCAGACTCCTCACTCAAATGTGCACTTGCAGTTTGGGCAACTCCAAAGCAAACTCCACATGGCCCAGCATTTTATTTACCTGCTATAGTGTCAACCCCTTACCCCTGTGTCGGATCTGTGGTTAGACTGGCATATTTGCCGATACCGATATGAACCGATATGACCAAAGAAGGGCCGATCTGATACTTTTCCGATACCGATACAGTATCGGGACATCTCTAATAATTATAATAAAGAATGAACTGCTTGCTCCCGAGGAGGTAATTTGGTTGATCGCCACATTCTCACGGTTTTTGAAAAATAGCAGATCTACAAGCTCATACTGAGTCGTACTAGCCTGGGCACCTATATGATCCTGTCGGGAGCGGATGATAGTCGACAGGCAGGAACAACAGGCGGCAACTTCCTTTTCCCTCAAACCGATTTTTCTCAATAAAAGCTACAGGCTACGAGAGCTTTTATTGTTTGAGGGAAAGGGAAGTTGCCGCCTGTTGTTCCTGCCTGTCGCCTACAAAACAATACTACAACATGACGTAACGATATCATCCGCTCCCGACAGGATCATACAGACTTTTGAAACAGAGACCAGGCTTTCCTCCGAGGTGGTGGAAAGCCTGGTGAGGCGAGGTTAGAGTCGTACACTATACAGCATACTTCACCGCTCACAGACACTGCTGCTGCAGTGCGGTTTGATGGCAAAGCTTGCCAGCAAACCTCCTCCACCCCAGCCTCCACCTTTTGATCAGTCTGGCATATAGGCTCAAATACTTGGGAATGTGTCTGCTGATTCAAGCTAAATATTCATGTCAATGTCTTGCTTATACAGCTCAAACGTGTAAAGTGAATGTTGAACTGAAATTGCCGTGAGCATGCAGCTCTAAGTTCACTAGACGTCAATGTTGATAAAGTAAGCTAGAATTCATGGGTTCATGTGTTTGGTCCGACGGAGCATTGGTCCGAACGACAACATACCTCAAACCCTCACCCTAACCTCCCACGGGGCAGCACACCTAAACCTAACCCCAACCCTCTCCCGACCCCCAATGCACCTCGGACCAATGCTCCTTCGAACCAATGCTCCTTCGAACCAATGCTCCGTCGGACCATAGTATGCCTCCCAGAATTCATTGTTGATATAGCTCTAATTCATGGCTTTATATTAAAATGCATTCAAGTTGTTTGTTTCAAATTTGCATGACTCAAGTTAATCTCATTACTGTCTTGATATGTGCCTGTTCTTGTATACCCATGGGGGGTTTTGCTAATGTTCTCTGATGTTGCTTAGCATGTTGCTTAGCATGTTGCTTAGCATGTTGCTTCGACGAACTTCAGAGAATATCTCGCAGAGCGTGCGATCCTTTAACACTAGCATGTCTGAATTAAAATCACTACTACTATGACGGCTAACGGTCAGGCTGACCGGTGTTTTTCGTGCAATTCCATTGGCCACTCTCTCCCTGCATCTCTTCACACCTCTCCCCCCGTGGCGGGGGGTTGACGACTTGCCATTGTCTTCTAAATGTCACATTCCAACTAATTCAAGGCAGCGTTTCAACTCGACAGGACAACTCAAAGTTATTTTTCAACATGTATTTATTTAGCTATGCTCAATAGATAGGTGGAAACAATACGCCAGTCAGTCAACACACCATATTTCACCATATTTTTGATGCGCTGATATATGAAATGAATATGCGCGACAGCTGTGCGTGCGTGCGTGCAAATCAGAAAAGTTTAGGCTACAGACAAAGGAGTTGGGAGTTTGGGAGCGGCCGGCTAGCCACATATTAGCCTATATATATTTTAAAAATACCCAGCATAATTGTTGGGAAGGCTAAGCCTGGCCTAGCCGCCGCCTATGATCGATGTAATTTATATATATTTGATTTATTGTGCCAGCAGAGAGATCCGTAGCAGCAGCACGGTTTATATATACACCATAGGATAGATCAAGTCATGTGACGCATCACCGCCACAAATAGTGCTACAGCGTTATCTAAAATGCACTTCCGCATACCTCACCGTCAGTTACTTGGATATTTTCTCCCTCTCCACGAGAGAGGGAGGGAGAGAGAAAAAAGAGAGCCGTGATGCGTGGAAATCAGTTCCACTGGTCGCGTGCAGAAAAGTTATTTTCTTTTTCATTTCAGTTTACCAAACTATAATTATAGTGACGATCTGAGCGCTATATATTCAATATAGCGCTCACATGTCACTATAATTAATTACCCTTGCGCAGCAATTACACTGTCCATCTTTGTATTGAGACAATAAAATAAATACGACATTAGCGTTATATATTGTCATTTTTATATAGAGGGGATACATTATAGGGAAGGAGGTCTATCGCGTTGGAATGATTCATGTCATTGATTCATGTCATTTTTACACTGTTCGTTTAGCGTGCCCTCCGAAAAATAAAGTAAAAATATTTTTGATGCGCTGATATATGAAATGAATATGCGCGACATAGTCACAATGCTATAAACTTTATTATTCCAACATAATTATGCTAAAGATGGTGTGTATAGTCAACATATTTCTTTTTCCGTTTCGAGAAATAAAGTCAGACATCGTTATTTCTGCAAACCGCATATAAGAAATATAACATCTAAAACAACATTTAGTTTATGTAAGTTTGTAATGTAAGTTTGCCTACATGTGGACTTCCACATGTAGGTTGGAATGCAAATGACACATTAGCTTGAACAATGCCCGTCTCCAGCCGGGAGGAAGGTGTGAACAGCACGGCTTGTGGGGGAGAAAGGGTGAGGGCTCTAAGAGCGGTCCCACGGACCGCAAAAGAGCAGACATTTTAGTAGAATTATGTCTAAAATCATATTTCCAAAACGTTTCAGATGAAAAAAAAAACAGAGATGGTTTGAATCGAACATTTAGAAAAAGTCATGCAAGGGGAACTTTCTCAGGACTTCATGGGCAAAGAAAATCCACTTCAAAATTTCAAAATCGGTCAGCCTGACCGCTCCGACGCGCTAGTGTTAAAGGCCAAGTTTAACTTCAGTGACCAAGACATAGTCCAGCCGAACTGACCTTCTCTGACCCGTTGGCATCTTTGATGACAGTCCAGGACCTTCCGTTGTCACTGTAGGACACTTTGAAGTGCGTCACATAATTAGACCACCCCCACTTGGCTCCCTGGGTGATGATGCCTGTGATCATCTTACGACTCTTCAGGTCCACCTGCACACCAACACAAGTCATTATTATTATTATTATTATTATTATTATTATTATTATTATTATTATTATTATTATTATTATTATTATTATTATTATTATTATTAATTATTTATTTATTTATTTATTTATTTATTTATTTATTATTTTCTAGTACACTTCTCCGGTTGTAGTACACTTAATCAGATTGTAACCTTGTTTTGAGACGAGTCATCATCATCATCATCATCATCATCATCATCATAATTCTAATTACACAGCAAAAGGTTTACAGCTGTTGAAAAAGCCTAAATATTGCTGTTTAATAGTATAAGACCTCTTCTTTATCTTTTCCCCTCAAGACACGTTTAAATATACTATTTCACAATGTTTTTACTATACTCTATGTCCATCCATCCATCCATCCATCCATCCTTCCTTACCTGCAACCACTGTCGATCGGTGGTTTTAGGGTACCAGTAGTAACCACTGCTCAGACGGGCTTTGGAGGCGCTGTAGTCTGCACCGTACGCACTGGAGGCCGTCAGCTGGTTGTCCAATATCAGCCCATTCTCTACGCCGAGGGGAGTGGAACAAGCTGCCATGTTCAAACACACAACAGAGATGCAGACCAGAGAGAGAGAGAGAGCCAGACAGACAGACAGACAGACAGACAGACAGACAGACAGACAGACAGACAGACAGACAGACAGAAGTGTAATAGAATGATATTTCTGCATGATAGTGAACTGCATATGCAGTTGTAAGCAATGCATTGCATTGCACAAATGAAATGAAATTAAATTAAATGATTACTATATTTACCCAGGGTATCTGGGCTAAGCTCAAGAACTTGTTTCCAGCCAGGCCCTGCTCATAGAACACATTTCATCGTAGTGGTTCAATGCCTTGTTCAAGGGCACTTCAGCGGTGGTAATTTTAACGTGTCGGACCGCTGATTCGAACTGGCGACCTTCCGGTATCAAGACCGCTCCGCAATCCGTTCGGCCACCGCTGCCACATATGACATCTGATGTCATAGTTAATGCGATCTGCTGTCACAATTAAGCCCATATGGAAGACCATAAGTTCCTACATTCCATTATGTTGATCCTTCCCCATCCATCCTTCCTCTTCGATGTCTCCCTTTTGACCTGTCCATTTAAACTCTAGACGGGCCTGTCCCAAAGTTATTATAGTGAAGCCTGCGTGGCCCGGCAGCCGGCGAAAACTAGAGTTCTCAACAGGCCCGAAAATTAAGGCCCGGCCCTACCTGGGCCCTCACCGGCCCTACCTGGGCCCTCATCGGCCCTACCTGGGCCCTCATCGGCCCTACCTGGGCCCTCATCGGCCCTACCTGGGCCCTCATCGGCCCTACCTGGGCCCTCATCAAACCCTGTACGCTCAAGAGAATGTCCCCGCTGCCACCCTTAGATCTGTTCTGACATTCCATATGTTGATCTGACCTTGATTGACCTTGATCAAACCCTGTACACTCAAGACACGCTCCTTATATGGCCAGTACAGAATTCATTACATGTTGATCTAAACCCCCCCCCATGCCAAAGAGCCATCGCTCGCCCAGCAGTCTGCCGTCAACGAGGCGGATGCGTGGCGTGCTGGGGTCTCGCCCAGCAGTCTGCCATCAACGAGGTGGATGCGTGGCGTGCTGGGGTCTCGCCCTTAGGCATCTTACTGGTTATGAAGAAGAAAACACTATGTTGTGCGTAGAGCTACTTTCTGCTGAGAAAAAAAGCTAGAGTGGGAGTGTCAACATAAACAGACTTCAATATAACTCTTTGAAAAGTACTGAACAAAGTTTAAACTACAACGCGTGAATGTGAAATGAATCAAGACGAGAAACACAATGGAATATGTATTGCCTTAAAAGTATGTACTGTACTGCTGTCCTAGTTTATTCAAAACCTACAGTATGGTTATGTAGACTTAGATAGCATTTTATACAGACTTATAGCATGTTACGTAGACAGCACTAGAATTGCATTGTATGTAGTCATAGCACTTTATAGTATAGTATAGTATAGTATAGTATAGTATAGTATAGTATAGTATAGTATAGTATAGTATAGTATAGTATAGTATAGTTTAGTTTCATTATATAGATATTCCACGGTTACGTTCTTAGCTTACGCATGTTCATGATAACTACTTTTTATGTACTGTATGTGATGTATTGCCATGCTTTTTGTTCTTGCTTAATGTAAGTCGCTCTGGATTAAGAGCGTCTGCTAAATGCCTAAATTGTTCTCTCTGCTTTCTATTCATGTGACAATTGGTGATAGTCACACATTGACTATAGAGTTCATGCTTACTCTGCTTATTCTGATCTCTCACTCACGGTATCAGACAGTCACTCTGGATAATAAGAGCATCTGCTAAATGCATCATTGCAAATAGTAAATAGTAAATGGATCCTTTATAGACCAACTGTCAGACAACCAGTGTGTCTGTCACCTCTCTCCCAGAGGACATGGCTGCTGTCTGGCTCCATGTCTGACACCGTAGAACAACTTGCTTATCCATGCTGAATCAGTGATAGATAGGTGTGCCACTAAGTCAATACAACTCCATGTTGAATATAAAGAATACAATGTAAATAGATTAGGTATATGTTTAAAGGTATAGGGTATAGGGGAGAGCCGCCATGGTTGTAACGCGTCATGGTTGTAACATATGCATGTTATCTCTTGATTGGTCAACGCCCTCATGGCGTCAGTATGTGTACAGCAACGTACTCTACGTGCCCAGGAAGTTTCAAGTGTTTACCTTCATCCTACTGGGAATTATTAGCGAAAAACTGTAGTATCTGTTGGCTACAATAATATTCATCTACACTTTCCTCACATCATAACCAACAGTAGAAATTAAAACGAATGGAATAAGTGAATTAATTAATTTTGGGCGGGAACGCCTTTTGGTGTTTTAAGCATTATGTTGTACTTTAGCTATTGAAAAATAGCAGATCTACAAGCTCATAGCACGGCACAGAGTGCTGTGCTACGAGCTTGTAGATCTGCTATTTTTGAAAGATCGTGAAAATGTGGCACAAATCTTTGCATATATATTCTTTCACAGCGAACGTTTTTAACTCAAATCTTTACTTCTGGTGGGGTCTCTGGAACAACGTATTTTCAGGCGGGGGTCAGCGGCCAATTACATTTAATCTTGGGGGTCCTTGACATGAAAATGTTTGAGAACCACTGACATAGAAACATGGGTTTTTCAGAAAACTGTCAGGATTTAGAAGACATTTGTAGTATCGTTCCCAGGTCAAAATGGGTTAAGTCTAGTGAGTCTAGGGTAGAAGAGGAAAGTTACATAGTGCAGCTTTAACCACATGCTATAGCTTCCCTATTCTGGTGAAATTTACTAACTTTAGTCGTACTTCTCCTTTTTTTTAAAATCTTTTTGTCATCAGTTTTCTCCCGTATAGAGCAGTGGTTTTCAACCAGTGGTCTGGGGACCACCAGTGGTCCTTGAGGGTGTTCCAGGTATGGTCACCAGCTAAATGATGGAGTTGGTAACCAAATGGACTCTTAACTCATTACTCAATTTACAAGTCCAATCCAGAATGAATAAAGAATGACCATGATATAAATAAAAGTTTGAAAACCACTGCCATAGAGTGAAGAAAGCAAGTAGTGTCAAAATATGAGATAGTTTCATCAGCCTTTAATTGCTGTATAGGCTACAATACTGCATGGTTTGTAAAACAGAAGCATAGCGGTCTGGTTGCATAGACTGTTTTTCTATCTAGGTCTGGGCCTCACGCCCTCCAAAGATCACAGGGACGTGAGGCCTTGACTGTTTGGAGTTTAATTAAACATTGTTTTTAATTTCATCCACTGTTGATCTGCCTGTATATTCTGTATGTTCTCAATGTGATATCAGTTCAACTTACCATATAAAATCTGTCTGTAACAGGTAACAAATACAGTAATAACAATTGTTCAAAAATGTTTCAAAAAGTTTGGAAAAAAGCGGATTAAAAAAAGAATAATAAACGCATAAATACAGCGCACTGAGTCTGACCAGTGCCTTCTATAGCAGTCGCACTGTGCAGTCACACTTTTTTTGGTTTGCTGCCATTTAAAAAATAAATAAAATAAGAAACATTCCCACTGAAATGCATTGACAGAATCTGCCATTATGGGTAGAATACAAGTGTGGTGTTACCGTCCGTGCCCCAAGGATACATAGAATGTCCTTTGAATATTTTACACAGGACTGTCAGATCAAGTTGAAAATTAATAGACTGGAACTATGCTATTGTCAAAGGTTTATTAAATACTTCCACTGTTGAGTTTATAAAAACCCAGTTTACAAACATTATTAATTAATCGCTGTAATAAAAAATAAGTCACGTGTTTGTACTTAAAACCTCATCAACAATCTACTATACATATACTACAGATTACAGAATATGCATATTATAATTTCTTGTTTTAATAACTTAAAAAATAACTCAATGAAGAACTGATTTAGTCCAAGCTATACTTTTCATAAAACCCACATATAACGTAACCACTTTCATTTTCCAAAACCTTTGATTCAATGAAGTAAAACATTAACAAAAAGTTGAAATCTCACTGTCTTTAGTACGGGAAGAACAATCAATGAGGAGTCATTCTGACATTCTAATAGGAGGTGGCCTGTATGAACCAATCAATGAGGAGTCATTCTGACATTCTAATAGGAGGTGGCCTGTATGAACCAGTTAAAGGAGCATTCAGTGATTTGGGTGATTTGGAGAAAAAAACAGTCCGCCCTGGTTACAAGATGTGCACATGCACACGCTCTACAGTGAGGGAAGTACAACAGACCAACAGCACACACACCAAGGCCCGCCCCACTCGATCATGATTGGAGGAAGGCCTCTCTCATCCTGATTGGATGAAAGCTTTGCCATCCAAAGCCCAAACCGAAACTAGGGTTTTTTGACCCCAGGGGCTCACTGGGGACAAGGAGGAACTCCTTATATGGTCAGCACACTTTATAGTAGGGAGGATTATCCAAAAAATAAGAAAAAATAAGTGATATTTGAATTAAGTGAAAATCACTGAATATACCTTTAAACTCTATATCCTTAGTTGACTGTAGCGCCGTTTGGAACCTCAAAAAGTAAAGGTATAGTCCGAGATGCATACAGATGTATACACTCCCCATAATAGGCTATAGGCTCCTGCATAAAAAAAAATCTTGTTTAAAAAAGATCTGATAATGATGATGTCACTGGACTGCCCACACACAGCCCTCCTATATGAGACGCAGACCAAAGTCGAAAAAAGGACCAATTTTATGAAGATAGGTTGAAAAGTGGTGAAGTGGTTCTTTAAGATAAATGACTCCTCAGTTCTCACACATCCAGTGGCCTGTGTTTGTACATGGTGAATTAGACCATCCTCCAAGACTGCTCCAGTATGCACAGTTCCTGTCTGCATCAGTATGAGGCCTGCTTGTGGCCCACAACCTGAAGAGTAAACAACAACTAAATTAGGCATTTAATTTTAAATCACATCCACTCACACTCAAATATACACATACAGTATATAGTGACCTTGATGACAATAGAGCGTCGCAGTCCCGCCCCCTTTCCAGACCCGGAAAATAATTCCCCGTTCATTTTCCTCATAGACTTTATTGTCATGATTTGTCACAACTCGAGTTGGCTTTGTCCACAGCGGAAACGTCTTTAAATACATATCTTTTGAAAAGTATATGAGGAAAATGAACAGGGAATAATTTTCCGGGTCTGGAAAGGGGGCGGGACTGCGGCGCTCTGAACAACTTAGTAAAATGTCTCACTGTGTTGTTGTCAGTGGTGTTCCATCCACCCACGTCCATTTGCCCCCAGTCCTGTTCAGACCAATCCATGATCCAAGGGCGGCAAATCCGCGGATGAATTCCTGATTAATTGAATTGACATGATAGAAACATAATAAATGTTCTCATAATGCATTCAGGTTTTCACTATTCATTATCCAAAGATCAACATCTTATATGATCAACATCTTCGCACGCACGCACGCACGCACGCACGCACGCACGCACGCACGCACACACACACACACAGCGATCCACTAACCTGTTCCTCTTGATTGTTAACAATGACCATATCTGCTCCTTTGTCCAGACACAGTTGCCTATTTGCCTGCCAAGTGATGCCTGCCTTTTCAGTAGATTTGTAGTAACAGCTGCCTCCAAACCTCTTCCATCCACTGGGACACAACTTGACTAAACATCAAACAAGACATGTAGAGTAGATATAATAATTATAGTTGTTGGTGACTTTTGCTTGATAAACATAAGGTAAACATTTCTCGACTTAGCCGCGGTAACTTAATACGTTTGTTTGATAGTATTAGTCGCCATACAGTAGCCAGAGATGTAGTGGGGGGCAGACCTATTAATTCATGTATTTATTTATTGAATAAATAGTGTTTCTGCTCATTTTCATTATTTAAGATATGTTTAACTAGTAGCTATATATGTAATTAAAGCAACACTATTGTAGTTTGGGATATCAGTGGCCACTCTGGACACAAATAACATGGCAGCCAATTGACGTCTTTGACTAGATTAGCAAAGAGTCTCTGCAGGCATGTCCGGCGAGGACGCCCTGTGATTGGCCAGTCTTCGCTTTGACTGGCAGTTCTGCTTTAATGCCATGGCAAAGTGCCATGATGAGGCCTACCCGCTGAGCAATAGACGTGCGTCTAAAAATGGGATAAAAAAACGTCTAAAAATGAAAGTTTTTTAGACGTCTATTCTTAGATTAGACGTTGATTAGCGGTTGTTTAAACGTCTATATATAGACGGTCTATATATAGACGTTTAAACAACCGCTAATCAACGTCTAATCTAAGAATAGACGTCTAAAAAACTTTCATTTTTAGACGTTTTTTATCGCATTTTTAGACGACCCTTTAGACGAATATTAGACGTCTATTAGACCAAAGAATGCTCAGTGCGTAATGTCAAGCCCCTATAGAGCGTCGCAGTCCCGCCCCCTACCATGGACCAGGAAATGAATCCCAATGCATTTTTCCAATAGACATTTCAAAAAGTATTTATTTAAAGACGGTTACGCCGCGGACAATGCCAACTCGAGTCGTGACAACTCATGACAACACAAACAATATTTTGGACCAAACAAATAATTACAAAGAAGAAAAAAAACAAAAAAAGTGTTGTAACCTGCCGTTTTTTTCTTCTTTCTAATTATCTTTTCGGCCCCAAAAATTGTGTTTGTTGTCATGATTTGTCACGACTCGAGTTGGCTTAGTCCGCGGCGTAAACGTCTTTAAATAAATACTTTCTGAAATGTCTATGAGGAAAATGAACGGAGAATCATTTCCTGGTCCATGGTAGGGGCGGGACTGCGACGCTCTATAGCAGGAACCCCCCCTGAGTCTTTACATTTATGGAAGGATGATTGTAACGTGTAACTTAATAATTGTATGGGACAAAATATTCTATATAGTAGTTAAACAGTTACATAGTGCTGCTTTAATTTTAAATGCCACTCACACTTCCTTGACAATAATTGAAATATCAATAATAATAGACACCTTAATATTCCTTCAGCAAGGTGTGTTATCTCTCTCACCTGCTATCTTTCTTTTAAGCTGGTTTACTTCATGTTGTAATTGCAGGATTGTGTTGTTATAGCTGGTCTCCAATTGGTCTCTCTGCAGGATTGTGTTGTTATAGCTGGTCTCCAATTGGTCTCTCTCCAGGGTCAGGTCGTTAATGGCCGAATGATCTGCAATGGACCACAAGTTGACAATAAACACAGTTAACATTCTTTTTTAATTAGACACAGTGGTGGGAAAAGTAGGCTACTCAATTGTACTTAAGTAAAAGTATACTAGATGTACACCATTACAAGTAGAAGTCCTGTATACAAAAAAATTACTCAAGCAAAAGTATAGGCTACAAAAGTACCGTCACCAAAATGTACTTAAAAGTTAAAGTACTCATATTGCAGAATGTCCCATTTTCACAAGTTCAAAATCTTTTGAAAATAGCTGATCTACAAGCTCACAATGCATCGCATCGCGACGCATTGTGAGCTTGTAGATCGGCTATTTTCAAATGGGTTTGTTTACATCTTGCCCCAATGCATTTCCAATGGAAGTCACATGGTTTTTTGTTGTACGCCTTTCGGCTGTGTTTCGACTCCCCCCCTCCCCCTCATACATGATGCAATCATGCAATTCAAGCTCGCAATTCAATTCCAATGGGAGTCACATGGTTTGACACACCATTTTTGTTGTATGAGAGGGGGAGGGGGGCAGTTGAAACATAGTCAAAAGCCGTACAACAAAAATGTTGTGTCAAACCATGTGACTTCCATTGGAAATGCATTGGGTAGCATCCAACAATGTTGTATGCTAGATGCGAAGGTGTGAGTGAAGCCCTAGAGTCTGTGTCCGCAGCAGCCTGTGTATGTGTGTGTGTGTGTGTGTAATAGAATGATATTTCTGCATGATAGTGAACTGCATACAGTGCATAGTATTTCTACATATTTCTGCATGATAGTGAACTGCATACAGTGCATAGTATTTCTACAGTGAAGATAACTGACTAGTAATGTCTGTGAGATCGATCGATTGCTCATGCCTTCAGCCTGCCTGTAGGGGGAACCGCAGCACCAATCTCCATTCAATACAAAGCCTTGAATGAGAGAAGACGTCTGCGTATTGTTTCACATACTATTATCCCCTGTTCCAGGTAAATATATGGGGAAACGTTACCCTGTGGATACATAGTTTCATGCTATTTTTGCACTCAGGGTTTTGTGTGTTTTGATGGGAGAAAGAACATTAATAGCGTTTGTAGTGCTTACTCACTGACCACAACATGTATACTATGAGCTAAGCTAAGCTAACGTAGCACAAGCCATGTCAGCAGACAGCACGTCGCTGTTTGTGATGACGTCACTCATAGAAAAGGGGTTACGGTTTTGCTGGATGCCAGAATGCACAACTCTGAAGAAGTGGTGCATAGTTATCATTACTGTTCTGTATTGCACTAATGTTTTCTGGGTACATTTTAGGCTGGTTAAAGTCACATTGCAAATGGTATGAAAAGAAGACATAAGTTTATTGAAGTTAAAAGTGATAATTAATCTAGAGCTAAAAGTGTTGGTTTAAAATGATTATTAACACATGCTTACCTATATACAGTATTTATCTCAGGGATATGGAATGTACAGTAAGCCAAGTTAAATGTGTTATTATGGACACCGAGCTACCTATACACTTACCTGGTTCTCGTCCTGTATAATTGATGATGATTCATACGTACCTTGATTGTGAAGATGCTGTAATATGTATGTTTATCTATGATGTGTTGATTATTTGATAATTGATTCAATACAAAGCCTTGAATGAGAGAAGACGTCTGCGTATTGTTTCACATACTATTATCCCCTGTTCCAGGGGTACAACAGAAGCAGAGTAGGCAAACATTAGAGCAGCAGAGAGACCCGTGCTGCGGGTTACAAATCACCCGTGGCTCCCGACCATGTGTGGCCGGGTTAAAACTAATCTGTGCTGCGGGTTACAAATCACCCGTGGCTCCCGACCATGCGTGGCCGGGTTAAAACGAATCTGTGCTGCGGGTTACAAATCAAACCCGTGGCCTCCTGTGAGGAGGCCACCATCTGAAAATATGGTGTTCCAGGGACCCCCCAGAAGCAAAAGATTTGAGTCAAAATGTTTCGCTCTGAAAGAATGTATATTCAAAGATTTGTGCCACATTTTTACAAAATGTCAATAGCTAATAATGCTTAAATAAGGGGTTCTCAACGTTTTTGGCTGGGGAACCAACGTTTGGCTGGGGAACCAACGTTTGGCTGGGGAACCAACGTTTGGCTGGGGAACCAACGTTTGGCTGGGGAACCAACGTTTGGCTGGGGAACCAACTGCTACCCTGAAGAAGGCAGTTGTACCTGCCGAAACGTTGGTTCCTACTCTGCATCCTAATAAATAATCTGCCCTTTGGCTATCAGTGTGTGTGCGGCCACTCTTTGGCTATCAGTGTGTGCGGCCACTCTTTGGCTATCAGTGTGTGTGCGCCGTGCGGCCACTCTTTGGCTATCAGTGTGTGTGCGCCGTGCTGCCACCCTTTGGCTATCAGTGTGTGCGGCCACTCTTTGGCTATCAGTGTGTGTGCGCCGTGCGGCCACTCTTTGGCTATCAGTGTGTGCGGCCACTCTTTGGCTATCAGTGTGTGCGGCCACTCTTTGGCTATCAGTGTGTGCGGCCACTCTTTGGCTATCAGTGTGTGTGCGCCGTGCGGCCACTCTTTGGCTATCAGTGTGTGTGCGCCGTGCTGCCACCTTTGGCTATCAGTGTGTGCGGCCACTCTTTGGCTATCAGTGTGTGTGCGCCGTGCGGCCACTCTTTGGCTATCAGTGTGTGTGCGGCTACTCTTTGGCTATCAGTGCAGTGCGGCCACTCTTTGGCTATCAGTGTGTGCGGCCACTCTTTGGCTATCAGTGTGTGTGCGGCTACTCTTTGGCTATCAGTGTGTGTGCGGCCACTCTTTGGCTATCAGTGTGTGAGCCACTCTTTGGCTATCAGTGTGTGTGCGGCCACTCTTTGGCTTTCAGTGTGTGTGCGGCCACTCTTTGGCTATCAGTGCAGTGCGGCCACTCTTTGGCTATCAGTGTGTGCGGCCACTCTTTGGCTATCAGTGTGTGCGGCCACTCTTTGGCTATCAGCGTGTGTGCGGCACTCTTTGGCTATCAGTGTGTGAGGCCACTCTTTGGCTATCAGTGTGTGCGGCCACTCTTTGGCTATCAGTGTGTGAGGCCACTCTTTGGCTATCAGTGTGTGAGGCCACTCTTTGGCTATCAGTGTGTGTGGCCACTCTTTGGCTATCAGTGTGTGCGGCCACTCTTTGGCTATCAGTGTGTGTGAGGCCACTCTTTGGCTATCAGTGTGTGTGGCCACTCTTTGGCTATCAGTGTGTGTGAGGCCACTCTTTGGCTATCAGTGTGTGTGCGGCCACTCTTTGGCTATCAGTGTGTGAGGCCACTCTTTGGCTATCAGTGTGTGTGTGGCCACTCTTTGGCTATCAGTGTGTGTGGCCACTCTTTGGCTATCAGTGTGTGCGGCCACTCTTTGGCTATCAGTGTGTGCGGCCACTCTTTGGCTATCAGTGTGTGAGGCCACTCTTTGGCTATCAGTGTGTGAGGCCACTCTTTGGCTATCAGTGTGTGTGCGGCCACTCTTTGGCTATCAGTGTGTGTGAGGCCACTCTTTGGCTATCAGTGTGTTCGGCCACTCTTTGGCTATCAGTGTGTGTGAGGCCACTCTTTGGCTATCAGTGTGTTCGGCCACTCTTTGGCTATCAGTGTGTGCTGCCACCCTTTGGCTATCAGTGTGTTCGGCCACTCTTTGGCTATCAGTGTGTGTGGCCACTCTTTGGCTATCAGTGTGTGTGCGGCCACCCTTTGGCTATCAGTGTGTGTGCGGCCACTCTTTGGCTATCAGTGTGTGCGGCCACTCTTTGGCTATCAGTGTGTGTGCGGCCACTCTTTGGCTATCAGTGTGTGCTGCCACCCTTTGGCTATCAGTGTGTGTGCGGCCACTCTTTGGCTATCAGTGTGTGCTGCCACCCTTTGGCTATCAGTGTGTGTGCGGCCACTCTTTGGCTATCAGTGTGTGTGCGGCCACTCTTTGGCTATCAGTGTGTGTGCGGCCACTCTTTGGCTATCAGTGTGTGTGCGGCCACTCTTTGGCTATCAGTGTGTGCTGCCACCCTTTGGCTATCAGTGTGTGTGCGGCCACTCTTTGGCTATCAGTGTGTGTGCGGCCACTCTTTGGCTATCAGTGTGTGTGCGGCCACTCTTTGGCTATCAGTGTGTGCGGCCACTCTTTGGCTATCAGTGTGTGTGAGCCACTCTTTGGCTATCAGTGTGTGTGAGCCACTCTTTGGCTATCAGTGTGTGTGTGGCCACTCTTTGGCTATCAGTGTGTGTGCGGCCACTCTTTGGCTATCAGTGTGTGCGGACACTCTTTGGCTATCAGTGTGTGAGGCCACTCTTTGGCTATCAGTGTGTGCGGCCACTCTTTGGCTATCAGTGTGTGTGAGCCACTCTTTGGCTATCAGTGTGTGTGGCCACTCTTTGGCTATCAGTGTGTGTGCGGCCACTCTTTGGCTATCAGTGTGTGTGTGGCCACTCTTTGGCTATCAGTGTGTGCGGCCACTCTTTGGCTATCAGTGTGTGTGGCCACTCTTTGGCTATCAGTGTGTGTGGCCACTCTTTGGCTATCAGTGTGTGCGGCCACTCTTTTGTCCTTTTAAGACTTAACTCTTTAGATGTACTCTAGTACTGGAAATGTTTCACAACAAGGATTCACACCCATTGGAAGCTGCAATGCTGTGTGTGCGTGTGCGTGTGTGTGTGTGCGTGCGTGCGTGCGTGCATGTGCGTGCATGTGAGTGTGTGCGTGCGTGCGTGCTCTTACCCCCACATTTTGGGACAGTACCGTCCCATCCGTTCAGCGTGCAGCGGCGTCTCCTGGACCCGGTGACCACTTGGTAGCTGAAATAAATTAAATGTAAAACATAAAACAAAAACAAAAAACGTGTCGAATTCCTTTTACTAAAGACCTGACCACCTGATTCTACAAAATGTCTTCCCAACTCCTAACAAGTTGCTATACATGTGCGTGCATGCATGCGTGTGTGCGTGCGTGCGTGCGTGCGTGCGTAAGTGTACTGTATAAGCCTACTCTGTACTGTAGGCTACTGTGCTATTGTTACAGTTATAGTGGGAAGTACAACAGCTGTACGGTAGCCATTTAGGCTGCTCAACAGTGCCACTTTAGGTCACCCAGTGGTATTGCCGTACTCAAACGGACGGTATACATATAGGGACAGACACACACATAGCTGTTCATTGGAGCGGTTTGACACCGCTCAAAGATACAAGATAAAGTATTTGTTGCTCTAGTACTGTAGTACAGTACAGTGTGTGTTCTAACAAGTCAAATTCAATAAATTACATTTCTCTGCTGTCAGGAGGAAACCTCATATCTCCAAAATGTTCATTTTTCAGGAAATTAAAAATATACATTTTTCAGGAAATTAAGAAAACCTTATATTTTGAAAACAAAGCAATTTACAACCTCATCAACGTTGGTGTTGTGACTTTCTATATTGTCAATTACTTCCATGAGAGGGGGAGAGGTAGTTGCTTTAGCAGACATTCGGAGGGTCCAATGGAGTTAAGAGGTTTTGTCCAAAGCACTTTTTACTACTTTCCATTGGTTCAATATTTTCGAAACAACACACAGACGGGTGTTCAATAGCACTGATTTATGCCACAAAAACAAATCAAAAACCTAAAAAATGGAGGTATGATGTTTCCTCCCGACAGCAACGATGTGGTGTTGCTGTTTAATTCAGTGGACAGAAGACTAAACATGTGTTCCTGAAGAGATGTAGACACATAGATATCGATATGGTTTTTTTAAATAATTTTTATCCCACGATTTTGTAACCCATTTTTCACCCCTGTGTCAATTATCTATTGTGATCCTGGGCTCTACACACCCTCCGCCAAACTAGTCCCCATATATGGGGGACATGGGAAGAGCAACGGACTTGAACTCATGCTTCCTTCATGCCTGACTGAGTGTCAAAGTTGCTCCTTTACACCTGACAGGGGGGAGTTTCCCTGGTTGGACGTAGCGCGTGGAAGGAACACGTTATTCCAACCAGTTCCTTTCCCCTCCATCAGGCGCCCCGGCTGGCCAGGGGGAGGCGGTTTAGAGACCAGGATTACTGCATGTTTTTTGTGAGTCCCTAGGGGACACGGGGAGAACATGCAAACTCCACACAGAAAGGCCCTTTCGCCAACCCCGCCTCGGGTATGGGCACGGAGTGGAAACACGCCGCCAGCAGCCACAGCATCCCGAGCGGGAATCGAACCCAGGACCTTCTAGCTGTGAGGCGACAGCACTACCAACTGTGCCACAGTGCCTCCAGATATCCATATGAATCAGAACAGTATAAAGGTGATACATACCCTGCTTGGCATGTGTACTGAACTTCTGACCCGATGACAAAATCATCTCCTTCTGTAAGAGGGAACGTTGCCAACGGAACGTCAACAGGGCGACCACATGATTTGACTGCAAACCAAAACAAAGTATGAGTGAGTGCAGGTGAAGACAATTCAGTGTAATTAAGGTTTGTTTCAAATATTTCATTTGTCATTTTGTCCAAGAAAAACAAGACAGGGAAGAAGCGGGGGGGATTAGGAGATCAAGGCAGGAAAGAAGAACGTTTTTTACGACAAGAAGTACAAGTAAAGGGTTTCAGATAATTTAAAAGAGGATGAAGAAGGTTAAATATGATGATGATGATGATGATGATGATTAGTTACATTTTCACCAGAAACACCCTGTATCGGGCCTGGGCCATGGCTCAGTGGCTGGCAATCCAGTCTGGCAGTGTGCCGCGGGTTCGACACCCGATCCCGACGGCCTTTACTGCATGTCTTCCCCCCCATCTCTCTCCCCATTTCCTGTCAGCCTACTGTGTGTCCGTCCATAAAAAATAAAATAAAGGCGAAAGCCACAAAAAAAAAACATTTAAAAAAGAAACACCCTGTATCAAAATGAGTGACTATCGTAAACGATTCAGAGCCACCGAATTCCAGTGTTTATTTTTGAGACGATTCTAAGATGACCGATGTTATTCTCCATAGAGTAACATATTTCCGCGACCCAGGGGATGAACGTGATGAATGTGTGTATGTGGTCCACAAGATTCGATATGTATTGAGTTGTGCTTGAAATGTACTGTAATTCTGCAAACTGTTAATAAATAATTCAATCAATCAATCAATCAATCAATCAAGCAAGCAAGCAAGCAAGCATACAAGGCTGCTGGTTCGCAAGACAAATTCCAGTGCACACTGACAATAAAGTTAAACTACTATATCATATCATAACATATATCATATCATGAACGAGGTCAGGACTTCGGTATTATTATCATTATTTTCCTCTTCGATGTCTCCCTTTTGACTGATACCTGTCCATTTAAACTCTAGACGGGCCTGTTGACTGATACCTGTCCATTCAAACTCTAGACGGGCCTGTTGACTGATACCTGTCCATTCAAACTCGAGACGGGCCTGTTGACTGATACCTGTCCATTTAAACTCGAGACGGGCCTGTTGACTGATACCTGTCCATTTAAAGTGTAAGTTATAAACGAAAGTTCAACTGAGAGGTGGAACGAACAGCCACCACCCAACTCAGTTCCCCTATTCGACCCTCTGCCCTGCTCCAACCAGATCAGTGCATCTCACGTCTGGGCCCCTTAAAAGGGTGCCTCCTACTCCCTTGTCTCACTTATGCCTTCCGTTCAGGTCACACACAGACACGCGAGCTCATCTCAGCTCACCATCATCATCCTTCGTTTCTTTCCAACCAACTTCGTAGTTCAACATGAAGACAACATCTTGCTTCCACGACCAGGCGCCCTCACCGCCCTGGTCCCGCAGCTTTCATCCTAGGACACACCGACGGGTGCCTCGCCAGCGTCCCAGGCCCTGCATGCCTCCATCAGATACAGTATTACACTACTTGCTCGCACTGCTATTTATTCACTTGAATGGTCCAACTCACAACGCAAACGTAACTGCTAACAGCCTAACTTCGATTCCGTTCCGATGCTGCCTCATCCGCGGACGTAATACCGTCCTATTTTCCCCATCGCTAACACTTTGCTCCAATTAATTCATGCCATGGTAATCTGCTAGTGTTTCAGATTCATGCTTCAATCATTCCGCTAGTGGGGGCGCTTCGTTCTACCAAACATTCCGCTTCATTAGCTTAGGTTGCAACCACATGCTTTTCAAACATTTCCAGCAGCTCATACTGCTTTCACTAGCCATATGCCGCAGCTACCTGCTACCAAACATTATCCAACAGCTACCATTAGCCCTCTCGTCTACCGCTCGTCGCTACCGTACGCTTCTAGCGCAGCGACTCCCAAACTATATCGGGGAACTGACCTGAACCTCGCCCATCCTCCGCTAGTTTCGTCGCCAGACGATACGGCTGGATACGCCGCTTCCAGTCTTCCCATTCTTTGGACGGTAGAATGCAAACTGTCCGGGGTATTAAACTTAGCCATTTTCCGAAGCGATGCGTCCGCCAAGTGCTTCGGTCACTTGTAACAGTTCTAGAAGTCCCATTGTCCACGCATGTGTATAATCCAAGTAGCAGTTCACTAAACTTTAGGCACGTAAACATCACAGCAGGCAGCAGCATGCACCGGTTGTCCATCACAACACACGTTGGTCACATTCAAAACATCAACACTAGACGATGTGCTTTACGGCAGCATCGTAGCCATAGCAACACAGTTCTCTTAAAGGTGCAGCTACACATATTGCATATATGACAAACCCTGATTGACGTTAGATCCTCACGTTGTGAGCTCGTAGCTCTCCCATTTCGACGTCTGTAGTGGCCAAGAAAGGAGCAAGAAAGAATGCTCCAAGTACAGTAACTGGTGTCTGAGGGTCTAAGCGTGCTCGTAGCCTCACTACACCTCAGAACATTGCTTCGCAGCTCGTCTGATTATTTCAGCATAGGTTCTCCATCATGTCTGGTTAGCTTTAGTTAGTTAAGAACTGGTGCTTCCGCTGGCGAAGGACTTTACTCAACTCCTTCTACGTCTTTAGGCCTCACTCTCCAATCACTAGCCAGTTCCGCAGCTTATTATAAGGTCAGTCGTTGACAATCGAAAATGAAGGGAAAATGCATGCCATATTGTCCATTACGCCATATCGTCTCCTCATCAGTAATTGCATTTAATGTTCATGTCGGCACCGTTCGTTTCACATCACCATTTCATCACTTAGTCAACATGAGTTAGCTTTCCATACATCAGCGCCCCTCACTTCACACGGGTGTGATTATCCACATTGCGTTTGCGCAGGAATCGGCTAGTGCGTGGAGCGGCTTCCCGCTGTCTCCATAATCGCACATTTAGGACTTCGTCATGCTTACACTTTCAACTGCGAAATTCGATTTGCCTAATTCATGTGTCCGTCAGACTCCAGCTTCAGTTAATGCTACACATTCAGTCATTTCACAATGGTCACGACATGACTAAACCGCAGCATGAAACACGATCCTTCATCCTCTTCAACCGCTCCTCCGCTTTCAACACGATGGTCACGTTAACTCCAAACGCAACGCTACCACTGCTTCAGTCAACACTACTCCGTCCATACGCGCTAACAACACGACCTCGATGACCATACTCACCCCGTCAACTTCATTGCTTCTCCTGCTCCAGTGTCAATTAAGTCTTAATAATTCTACTCACACTTCAACTGCTATGACGGTCCGACCACACTAATTCCATGCTTTGTGCTCCTCCATGTCCAGCTACCTGCTTGGCGATCATCTGGGATAAGAGTACCGTTCACGCATGCCGGGAAGGTCAGGTTCTCAGCCAGGCCTCATTCGTCTACCGGTCTTCTTCAACACGGACCCCACCGAGCTAAACTCCTCGTCAGCCATCCACCGCAATAGCTAATCCCATCGGCAGCCACGCACTGCAACAGCTAAACTCATCGGCAGCCACGCACTGCATCAGCTAAACTCATCGGCAGCCACGCACTGCATCAGCTAAACTCATCGGCAGCCACGCACTGCATCAGCTAAACTCATCGGCAGCCACGCACTGCATCAGCTAAACTCATCGGCGGCCACGCACCGCATCAGCTAAACTCATCGGCAGCCACGCACTGCATCAGCTAAACTCATCGGCAGCCATGCACTGCATCAGCTAAACTCGGCAGCCTCGCACCGTAACGTCCTAACTGCACCGTAATTCCTAAACACATAGGCAGCCACGCACCGTAACGTCCTAACTGAACTGTAATTCCTAAACACATAGGCAGCCACGCACCGTAACGTCCTAACTGCACTGTAATTCCTAAACACATAGGCAGCCTCGCACCGTAACGTCCTAACTGCACTGTAATTCCTAAACACATAGGAAGCCACGCACCGTAACGTCCGAACTGAACTGTAATTCCTAAACACATAGGCAGCCTCGCACCGTAACGTCCTAACTGCACTGTAATTCCTAAACACATAGGCAGCCACGCACCGTAACGTCCTAACTGCACTGTAATTCCTAAACACATAGGCAGCCACGCACCGTAACGTCCTAACTGCACCGTAATTCCTAAACACATAGGCAGCCATGCACCGTAACGTCCTAACTGCACTGTAATTTCTAAACACATAGGCAGCCATCCACACAACGTCTAATCGTAATCTGCCATCACAACTGGTATTTCAATCTACGACATCAGGTACTCATTTCCCTAGTAAGAACCAGCTCGACGTTGATGTCTCTTCACCAAGCAGCCACAGGTGTCCCGCTCCCCTAAGATCAGCGGCATTCAGTTTGCACTCAAACCACTCGCTCATAAGCCATAACTTATTCGCAGTTCCGTTGCTCAGAGAGCTCAGGCTATCGTTACAACGCTCCAAAAAACGCAGCAAGCTCCCACTTCAGGTTTTGGGGGGGAATTTTCCAAGCGGAATAGTTTCCCGCCAGTCGGTCATAATATTATTAATAATATTGATTTCAATGTCCGCTGCGTTAGTCATAACCCAAGAAACCTAACGTCGTTAAACCATTCCCCTCGGTCTGCCCCGTATTCGTCAAACAAACCTGATCCCCAGGTCTCGCAGGGTCCATCTGCAGAGCAGACTGATCTCCTTCGACCTCAATTAATTCCGTCCCCACGTTCCATGCTCATCTCTCTATTCGTAAAACGCATCTCCAGTCTCCATTACTAAATGGCTCAACCTAATCTCACGGTCCCCCGTCAACCGCTGCGCTTCACAGTACTCGCTACAACTACTGGTGGTCTCCATAGGTGGCCGGGTTCCTACTCATTCATTTAACATATCCCCGCTCACACCTCGTTAAGAGTTTCTCGCAAAGTCCAGTCTTTCTCTCACCCCAGCGTTCTCCAGGCTCGCAGAATTCATCCCCCCGGATCTTTCATACCTCCACTGTAAAGATGCCTCCATGTTAAGATTCCGCAATGGATCTTCATCAAGGTGCTATATCTACTAACTTCGCATCGACCCGTCGCTACAGTCGCATCTACCCGCTGACCTCAGCGGCTTCACATCCACGTCACTCCATCGTCCCGTCTCACCATCACTCGGAAACCTCCGTCGAGAGGTCTCACTCTCCAGCAGGCAACGTGCTCATGTCTAACATTCATGCTTCCTTCCACCACCTCATCCTCGCAGGATGCCCCAAGAAATGAGTATCCTCTCTTTCTCACCTAATAGATTCTCCCGGTAAACACAATCCGCCAGCCATTTGCCAAATTCTCAAATACCACGTAATTATCATTCTCAGCACGTTCCACGCACCTCATTCACGCCACCATATCGAAATCCTCTATCGTGAGGACGCCGGCGAATATTCATCTCATCTTGCCACAATCAGCCACCATTCCGAAATCCTCCGTCGGGAGGATGCCTCGTGAAATAATCAAATCCTCTATCGTGAGGATGCCTCTATCGTGAGGACGCCTGCCCCGCGAAATAATCATCCCATTCACGTTTCATTCATGCCATGCTAATCAACTTTACTCTCATTCCAATAGACTCTGCCGGCAAACGATGTCCGGCTAGCCATCCAGAGGCTCGCTAACCATCGGGCTTATTCGCCTACCAACCATGCCTACTAATCGTTCTCCCACGAGCCCCTTCCGCCAGGGCTCCCATACTGGCAGCGTCAGCTTCATCCCCTCCAAGCCAACTCCCGCGAGTCATCTAGCGTGAGGCTCCTATGAGCGGGGCCTTCCTCACTCTCCCATGGATCCCTTCTCGCCGAAGGCACCGTCTCGTCGAGGGAATCTCACCAACGTCGTTTGTATAGTTCCTTCCAGGTAAAACATTCATTTTACTCCTTCCTTTGGGGCGGGTCCGGAGCCCCTGCCTTCCATCAGGCAGGATCCGATTCGAGGCTCCCGATCAGAGCCTCTGCTGGGGCCCGCGCCAACTTACCTAACGTCATGCCAATACGAATGCATTCATTCTTGACTTTATCATGTTCCATTCATTCATTCTCAATGTAATCCCCTTCTCGTAATAAAAGCCAGTGCATTCATTCAGTCCTGTGTAGTGAAATCTCTTACAGTTGAAGTGTAAGTTATAAACGAAAGTTCAACTGAGAGGTGGAACGAACAGCCACCACCCAACTCAGTTCCCCTATTCGACCCTCTGCCCTGCTCCAACCAGATCAGTGCATCTCACGTCTGGGCCCCTTAAAAGGGTGCCTCCTACTCCCTTGTCTCACTTATGCCTTCCGTTCAGGTCAACCCGCCACCTCCCCGACACCGCCCAGCAGCAGGCACCACCAGGATGACCCCACGGGGGCGGGTCCGGAGCCCCTGCCTTCCATCAGGCAGGATCCGATTCGAGGCTCCCGATCAGAGCCTCTGCTGGGGCCCGCGCCAACTTACCTAACGTCATGCCAATACGAATGCATTCATTCTTGACTTTATCATGTTCCATTCATTCATTCTCAATGTAATCCCCTTCTCGTAATAAAAGCCAGTGCATTCATTCAGTCCTGTGTAGTGAAATCTCTTACAGTTGAACTCTATACGGGCCTGTTGACTGATACCTGTCCATTTAAACTCGAGACGGGCCTGTTGACTGATACCTGTCCATTTAAACTCTAGACGGGCCTGTTGACTGATACCTGTCCATTTAAACTCTAGACGGGCCTGTTGACTGATACCCGTCCATTTAAACTCTAGACGGGCCTGTTGACTGATACCTGTCCATTCAAACTCTAGACGGGCCTGTTGACTGATACCCGTCCATTTAAACTCTAGACGGGCCTGTTGACTGATACCTGTCCATTCAAACTCTAGACGGGCCTGTTGACTGATACCCGTCCATTTAAACTCTAGACGGGCCTGTTGACTGATACCTGTCCATTTAAAGTCGAGACGGGCCTGTTGACTGATACCTGTCCATTTAAACTCTAGACGGGCCTGTTGACTGATACCTGTCCATTTAAACTCTAGACAATTTACAATTTACAATTTAGGCATTTAGCAGACGCTCTTAATCCAGAGCGACTTACATTAAGCAATAACAAAAAGCATGGCATACATCACATGTATAAAAAGTAGTTATCATGAATCATGCGTAAACTAAGAACGTAACAGTGGAGTATCTATGTAAACTATACATACTATACTATATAATATATTATACATGTGTACTATAAAGTGCTATGACTACATAAAGTGCAATTCTAGAGCTGTCTACATAACAAGCTATAAGTCTGTTTAAAATAGACGGGCCTGTTGACTGATACCTGTCCATTTAAACTCTAGACGGGCCTGCCCCAAAGTTATTCGTGCAGCCGCACCCGGCAGCCGGCGTTCTCAACAGGCCATTAAGGCCCTATACATGGGCCCTCATCAAACCCTGTACACTCAAGAGAATGTCCCCGCTACCACCCTTAGATCTCTATACATGGGCCCTCATCAAACCCTGTACACTCAAGAGAATGTCCCCGCTACCACCCTTAGATCTCTATACATGGGCCCTCATCAAACCCTGTACACTCAAGAGAATGTCCCCGCTACCACCCTTAGATCTCTATACCTGGGCCCTCATCAAACCCTGTACACTCAAGAGAATGTCCCCGCTACCACCCTTAGATCTCTATACCTGGGCCCTCATCAAACCCTGTACACTCAAGAGAATGTCCCCGCTACCACCCTTAGATCTCTATACCTGGGCCCTCATCAAACCCTGTACACTCAAGAGAATGTCCCCGCTACCACCCTTAGATCTCTATATATGGAGCTGCCCTGTTCTGACATTCCATATGTTGATCTGACCTCATCAAACCCTGCACACACTCAAGACACGCTCCATATATGGCCAGTACAGAATTCATTCCATATGTTGATCTGACCCCCCCATGCCAAAGCTCCAGCGTTCGCCCAGCAGTCTGCCGTCAACGAGGCGGATAAAGGGCGAGGTCGCTTCTCGCCCTCAGGCGTCTAGTACAGCAGTCCAGTCTCTATACAGCACGGGTTCCCAAAGTGGGGTCCGGGGACCCCTAGGTGTACTTGAGGGAGTTCCAGGGCAGGGACGGATTAACCCCTACGAGGGCCCCTGGGCCGGTAATATTTGCAGGGCCCCCTTAGCGCGCGTGCGTGTGACATTTTCGTGTTTTTCCGTGTTTTTATCATCTTTTTGACCTAAGTTTAACAAAATGAACAGCCAATGAAGGGCCTTTTCAGGGCGTCAAACCTAGTACCTCACGGTCCAATTTCCCCGAAGGGCCCCTGAGAGCCAAGGGCCCCTGGGCCACGGCCCCACTGGCCCAATGGGTAATTTGTCCCTGTTCCAGGGTACCTAGCTCAATTTGAGATATAAGGAACCAAATGTACTCTTATGGGTCTGTAACTCAGAGAGTGTACAAATGGAACCAAATGGACCCTAACAGGTCCATTTGGTTCCATTTGTACACTCTCTGAGTTAAATTAACAGTGGTTTTACGATATAAATTGGGGTACCAGAGATAGAAATGCCATTAAATCGGGGGCATAATGCGTGTGAAATAATTTGGGGGTCCATGAAATGAACATGTTTCGGAATCACTGCTAGAGCCGTAAAAATCCTCCCTTATTGGGGTCACGGGGTCACGGGGTCACTGCAGGCATATGTTTTCAAATGGGGGGTCCGTGGCCTAATACATGGGACGGGTCCTTGACACGAAAAGGTTTGGGAACCTGCACTGCTATAGTATACAGTACCTTTGATCTGGAACCTGCCCCAATCTACCCCAATAGAGGTGTAATCATCATCTTTAGTGTAATCATAATCCTCATGATCTCTCTTAATCCAGTCCAGAAATCTGTAGACGTTGGTGTAGACACCGGGCGCGTTGCTCATGTCACACCGAGGCCCCCAGCTCACCAAACCAGCCAGGTAGTGGATTCCACCCTGTTCACACATCAGAGGTCCACCTGAATCACCCTGTAAAGACAACCCGTTTAATACAGTCATTATAGAGCGTCGCAGTCCCGCCCCCTACCAGGGCCCAAGAAATGATTCCCCGTTCATTTTCCTCATAGACTTTTCAAAAAGTATTTATTTAAAGACCTTTTAAGCCTCTTACAAAGCCAACTCGAGTTGTTTGGTCCAAAATATTGTGTTTGTTGTCATGATTTGTCACAATTCGAGTTGGGTTTGTACGACACTTATAAGGTCTTTAAATAAATACGTTTTGAAATGTCTATGGGAAAAATGCATTGGGAATTATTTCCTGGGCCTGACGTCGTCATGAAAGGGGGTGGGACTGCGACGCTCTGGGTGCGTTCGGAAATGCGCACCAGGAGCGCACTCGCCTATTAGTTTGCATTGCACAGTGCGCTCAGTGCGCTATTTCTGAACACGACCTACATAAAGACCAAATGTACCCAACATAAGGCCTGTTGTTGACAGCCATGAAATAAGGCTATAGGCTACTCACTGCCAGTAGTTTAGAATGTAATGCAATTAAACATTAAAACAAAAAGCATTTCAGCATACTGTATGGTTGTGGCATGATGTGGCACGCACACACACACACACACACACACACACACACACACACACACACACACACACACACACACACACACACACACACACACACACACACTCACTTGGCAGGCGTCGCTCCCTCCCTCCATGTATCCTGCACACATCATGTTCAGATCCAGTCGGTCTTCATAGGCATCCTTGCAGCGTTGCTCAGAGATCAACGGAACCTTGGCGTCCAACAGTCTGCTTGATTTTTTTCTACTCTCTGAGATTCAAGAACACAGAGAGGCAAAAGAGAGGAAAACTTGACACGTGCCTGCAATATGTTACCTAGAGTACATCTTATTTGTTTACACGGGCAAAGGAATAGAATACAGCATAGAGGGGAATAGATGAGCCAGGAACCTGTTCTTTAGCCAGAAATTAGTGTTATACACTGACCGTATAGGCAGGGCCGCTTTTTAGGTAGTGCGAACAGGGCCTCGCGCCTTGCTCCTTTAATAGGCTTGCGCCTTTAATAGGCTTATAAATGTTAACAATCACTTTCCCATTAGTAACCATTAGGTTACTAATCTAAGAGAGGCACTCATGCCAGTGTCCTCTGATCGTAGATGTATACCTGACAGAACTACGGCCAGTGTCTGTCCAATTAATCCATTCAATGAGCGATCCAGTCTGCACATGAATTTGTAGGTCGGGTTCCTCGACTCAGCCATGAAGGTGGTGAGACCCAAAGTACAAAAGAGCTCGCTGGCTCTAGTGCTCCTGGGTTTCTTTAACACCTCAGCGCTCAGGACGGAGATTAGTAAAAGGACGGAGATTTATTGATATCAAAACCGATCCAAAATGTTCCCTCCCATTTTAGCGGATGAGATCGAATAACTCTTGATCTCAAATCATTCCGTCCAATTCTAAGAAAAGATTATGTTTTTGACGGCCCATTGTGGTCCCGTCGCTAGTTGCGTTAGAATTTATCATACCTCCTGTTGTTGTCGATCGCCTCGGGGGTGTTTTGGCTACACGTTGCTACTTCAGGTACATCCAAGATGGCGCCTGGTGCGTCACTAAATGTGCTCCGTTGCTGAAATTCGCTGGGCGCTCTGATTTAATGGTCCTAAATACCCCCGGGCGTTCGGTGTGTTAACAGAATCCTAAAACAGTCATTGTAGGCTACTTGCAGCTTGCGTAAGCTCTCCCTCTTATACTTCACCCACAGTGGGGAAGTATAGGGAGGGGTGGAGTAAGCTATAAACAGGTTTACCTTAACATCAGTAGTACAGTGGTGAAATTTCCGAACCAACATGTTCACTTGTACATAGAGCATTCTCCTCTGTCTAGACATAACCTCGTCATCCTCCATAAAGTCATACCATAGACTATGGTATTATTCAGATCAGTCGTAATATACAGCAGATACATACCAGTTTTGCCCCATCCAGAGACCACACACTCCTTCTCATCATCGAATGGTTGCTCTGGCAGACAGGCAGTTTTAACATAGTGGGTTTCCATGGCACAGAGTTGACTTTCAGGGTGGGTGACATTCAGCTGAAGTAAAGCTGACACACAGAATGGTGCATTAGCATATCTGACAACAATGTACAGTTTAAGCATTTAGCAGACTCTTAATCCAGAGAGATTTACAGTAGGCAAGGTAAACACAATGTAATACATGCAAATGCATAGAAACAGTGTGATGCCTATAGGAGGAGATCAGTCCGGCCAAAAAAAAGTAGGCTACATTGAAAACCTTACAAACTATAGTATGCCAGGCCTACATATATTGATATATGACTAACATACCTTACATGTAATTTATGAAATCATTACAGTAATACCTCTTTGTCTGCCACCAAGTGGCGACAGATAGTACTGCACCAGTATGCCAGAGAATAATGTTTTGGGGTAGATTAATTTCCACGTTACAGGCAGACCTTCATTGTAACGATCAGCTATTAGCTCACGCTGTTTATACCTTCGCCAGAAACATTAACATGTCGGGAGCGATGCGGTAGAAAATCACAAATGACATCCGAACCTTCGATGGATCAGGAATGCCATGGACAGCGAACTTAGATTCAGAGTTATGAGGCCAACTTGCCTAGCAACCGGGCCAATGTTAAAAGCTGATTTCCAGCTAAACCGCTCCATATTTGATATAAAGCTTTAGGTACGAATATGTACGTAGCTGGCAGATTAAGTCCCATAGGGGCCATACAGTTGAATTATTTAAATTAACAATCATTTGAAAGTTGCACATGGACAATTGGACATGTATGTGCGTTCACATATCTCTGTACACGTATCTCTAGTCTGTACGTAAATTTACACAAATTTACACTCATTAGACCCCCACTAGAAAATATATGCCCAGACCCCCGTTTAATGGCATTTCTATCTCTGGGACCCCCAATTTATATTGTAAAATCAATGTTAATTTAACTCTGAGAGACAAACTATCATTTAGCTGGGGACCCCCTGGAAATCCCTCAGGTACGAAAGAGAAACGCAATGGAGTGCCGTTTAAACTGTTTTAGGCTGGTTTAGGATCAGTTTACTGTAGCCGTGCAGCGCAAAAAATAAATACAATTTGAGCTACGTAATGCATGGTTAGCGTAGGCTACCATACTGCAAGGAAAGCCAGCTGCCACTGCCTGCCAGGCTGATTTGAATTGAAAACACCAGCGTATAATCATTGATTACTTAGTTGTCAGGTCTCTCTGAATCTCTGAAATTATCGGATCATGGACCAAACTGTCACGGGTCCATCCGGGTTTTGTTTCCTTATTTTGCGACCATTTTTTTGGACCCATGAAGAGCTCTAGTAGACACCTTTCCGAGGAGAGACAGAGGCAGAGAGGCTGAGTGCAGCGCTCCAGCCCAGGGGAGGGGAGGGATCGGCTTCATCAAGCTGATATGACAGTGTCTGTCTGTCTGTCTGTCTGTCTGTCTGTCTGTCTGTCTGTCTGTCTGTCTGTCTGTGTGCGTTACTGAGTGTACAGCACTTGGTTTTAAAGAACACCTGGTTTTAAATGTGCTCTATAAATAAAGGGGACATTTTTATCATGTCATGTCAATTCATGGCCTCACCGATGTCACTATGAGAAGCGGAGAAGCTACCATCAGAGAAGTTTGTTTGCCTGTAATCCTGGTGAACGATGGCTCTCCCCACAGGGATGACCTGGTCAATTAAGAGTTCATTTTTCGTAAGGTACACTCCCCCCAAGACCACCTGCATGTCCATGGACCTGTTGGGGCTACTGGAAAAGAAAAAAAATAAAGAAAAAAAAGGACATTAACATAAAAGTCATTCTTCTTTCAAATCCGATACCTGTGTATAGACAAATTCAGAAACGGGTCTCATGGTCGCAGCAAACGTATTTCCTGTAGGTGGAGCCGACATAGCTGCGGTGTAAACCCGCACCTCTTCTACTACAGTGACTGGTAGAGTGACTGATGTTAGTCTGCTCAAACGTTACACTTTTACCTGCTTTTAACTAACACTAACTTTACAAAGATGCCCAGAACATTGGGATGAACCTGTGTAGTTTATGGCTGCAGTAGTGGCAACAATCAACTTTGGAGAAAAACGGAATGTCAAAAAATACATCGCGGTGGCTGAGACCAGAGCCATGGAGTAATGGTTGAGACGAAGCAGTGAAAGGTCCTGAAAGATACATAACGTCAGTCTTACCCAATACCCAGTCTTTCTGTTGTATGAACACAAGGTTGCTGTACTTTATACCTCATACTTTAAATGTTTAGTTTGAGGGGCCTGGCCATGGGCCAGGGCTTAATTTCATTATGGCTTCAGGAAATGTGTTTAAAATAATCCAGAGGCAGGGTGTTCATTTTCTCTCATTGCATAATATTGCCATCCATTATAAATTCAGTGCACCTTACATGCAGTGTGCAGCAGTGAGGACCCAACAGGATTCAATGAGGACGCCTCCACATTTATGCTTGAACTGCTCAGAGGAGCCGGTGGCTCTGCTCTGAAAGGACACCTGCCATGGATGATCCCCAGGACGAGACGGACTGCCTTTGATGATCTTCGTCCTATCACGAGGCTGAGGTCTGCCACACTGGGAGAACATGGCTGAACAAGATGGAGACATAACATGAGAGGCAGAGCTATAGAGCAGGATATCTCTCTCTGTGTGTGTGTGTGTGTGTGTGTGTGTGTGTGTGTGTGTGTGTGCGTGCGTGCGTGCGTGCGTGCGTGCGTGCGTGCGTGCGTGCGTGCGTGTTTAAAGGGTAACTGTCTGCAAATACACATAGACACATAGACAGACAGGCAGGCAGGCAGACAGACAGGCAGACAGACAGACAGACAGACAGACAGGCAGGCAGGCAGGCAGGCAGGCAGGCAGGCAGGCAGACAGACAGACAGACAGACAGACAGACAGGCAGGCAGGCAGGCAGGCAGGCAGGCAGGCAGGCAGGCAGGCAGGCAGGCAGAAAGACAAACAGACAAAATAAGAGACGGTATAGATTTGTGTCATTGTTGAAGATATTGTTTGTTACCTGAACAGATCACCTCCAGTCTGTCGCTAGAACTAGCGGACTGCATGTTTACACACTTGCTCAGTGAAGACTCAGATCCAACACAGGACGATGTAATCCACCATACAGATTGATGTGCATCATGGCTCCGTGTTGTGTAAACAGCAGAGCCACAGCCCAGCTGTTTACACACTACAGATGATGAATTCAGGTTCCAGTTAGACAGAAAATCAGCCGCTGGTCTCCAATCATCCTGGTGTTTCACGTCCAGTTTACCAGTACAGTGACTAGATCCTCCCACCAACCTGACATCATCAGACACTGTACAGAGACAATAGCATAGGCTTCGTATTGATATTCTGTGAATTCAATTCTTATTTTAAACTTGGTGTCAGTAAAAAGGAACACCACAGTTGCAGCATGGCGACTGCATGGGCATATCATGTTTGTTTTATGTATTTTTTTCCAAAAATGACACTTTGGCAAATATAAACAAGGTGGAACCAGGGCAGAACCAGGGAGGAACAAGGCAGAAAGAGCCTGCTGGTTAGTCAGTCAGGGACCAATCAGAAGGCTGACAGCATGCTGGTTAGTCAGTCAGGGACCAATCAGAAGGCTGACAAATGGTCTTCAAAAACAAACAGATCGTCACTGCCGGGGCCCGGCCAGAAAATGTATCTCCATATATTATTTTTTTGTTTGCATTTTCTTTCTTAAAATAATCCCCTATACTTCAACCTTAATGACGATGCTATTTTTGAAAGATTTTGAAAGGTTTGTCCGACATGCACAAAATAGCAAAGCCAGGCATAAAGTGTCTACGTGTGTCTGGCTTGTTGTGAATAAATAATAACTGCATTTGGATCCATTGGAACTCAGGCTCCATTTCCAAAAAAGCAGCAGGTTTGGACCAGTGTGTGTCAACTAAAACTATGACCTTTTTCATCTACATAAATGAGATAAAAACGAAATAAAAACACCTTTGATGATTAAAACTAAAGACTAAATATATTGACAGTTTCGTTTTAAAACAAATTAAAACTAGATTAAATGTTGGGGCTTGTAGATCGGCTATTTTCAGCATGCAAACAAGTGTAAAAAGGCCACGCCAAAATAATCTTTTTGTCGACTAGACTAGACTCAAACTAAAACATTTCAGATGATTCAAATATGACTACAATAAAAATGGAATTTTATTCAAAATACTATGACTATTATCAACATTTGCTGTCAAAATCAAAACACACCTAAATGGTTTCCAACCCACATCAGCGACAAAGTTAACAGTAAAGATATTGTGAACAGAATGCTCTTACCTTGTGCTCTCACTAGGTTCCCAGGTTGCATCCATACACAGAGGATGAAAAGCAGACCGCCGTATGCTTTCACCTGCATGGTTTCTTTCTGCATTAAACACCAAATGTAAATGAATGTCCAGTCCAGTGAGTGACAGCAGTGTGTTGTTGTGGAGTCTCTCCAGCACACACAGTGACTAGATGGAACACAACACACGCATTGCCTCATATGACTGATGGATGGTTGACAAACATTACGACGTCAGCACTTTGGACTGGCTAAGGGTCGTTTCACATGTACGTTTGTTACTGTTAGACATTCTAACAGTCTGACAGGTATTAGCCCGACAACACCGTGGCTCCCGACATGGCATGTGTGGCAGGTTAAAACAATTTACAATTTAAATTTGACTAGTCGGAACTTAGTAGGCCTACAACATTATGAAAATCACATAAACATAATAATTGTTAAATTTGGTTCCATAAGAATCAATTCATATGTTTTGATGTGAAGTGGCTAATGTTTTGAGTGGCTAAACAAACAAGAGTATTCCAGTAAAGCTCTGTTTGTCTGTCAGTCTGTGGCAATAATCAATTGAACAAACACAACAGTTTGAGGGCGTCTCATGGAGGGGAAAGGAACTGGTTGGAACTGTGAGGGCCCCCCTGGTCAGCCGAGGGCGCCTCATGGAGGGGAAAGGAACTGGGCCCCCCTGGTCAGCCGAGGGCGCCTCATGGAGGGGAAAGGAACTGGGCCCCCCTGGTCAGCCGAGGGCGCCTCATGGAGGGGAAAGGAACTGGGCCCCCCTGGTCAGCCGAGGGCGCCTCATGGAGGGGAAAGGAACTGGGCCCCCCTGGTCAGCCGAGGGCGCCTCATGGAGGGGAAAGGGCCCCCCTGGTCAGCCGAGGGCGCCTCATGGAGGGGAAAGGAACTGGTTGGAATAACGTGTTCCTTCCACGCGTTACGTCCCAGGTGAAAAGAAGCGGCTTGGACTCGTTCGTCATAGAAGCATGAGCTCAGTCCGGGGCTCTCCCCAGGTTGGGAGAGGGAGAGTATAAACCGCCCAGGATTATAGGCAATTGGCACTGGGTGAAAAATGGGTTACAAAATCTTTTATATTTATTTTCTTAATATAAAAAAGGAAGAAAAAAAAATTCAACAATCAATATGTTTTATTGTTACAGTGCATCTTATTATGCAAGTATGAGGGTACTAAAAAACATTTGGTTTTGGCTCCTCAACCTCTGAAGCAGCAATACTGAACAAGTAGAAAAGCGAGTGAATATCTCCGCCAGGCTGGGTTGCCTATAGCCAGTAGCCTTGCGTTGCGATACTAATATACCACTGAATATCTCCGCCAGGCTGGGTTGCCTATAGCCAGTAGCCTTGCGTTGCGATACTAATATACCACTGAATATCTCCGCCAGGCTGGGTTGCCTATAGCCAGTAGCCTTGCGTTGCGATACTAATATACCACTGAATATCTCCGCCAGGCTGGGTTGCCTATAGCCAGTAGCCTTGCGTTGCGATACTAATATACCACTGAATATCTCCGCCAGGCTGGGTTGCCTATAGCCAGTAGCCTTGCGTTGCGATACTAATATACCACTGAATATCTCCGCCAGGCTGGGTTGCCTATAGCCAGTAGCCTTGCGTTGCGATACTAATATACCACTGCGCTCTGCTACATCCGCCTCGGGGCATTTTGCATATGCATATTGGGGGGGGGGGGGGGGGGGGGGGGGGAGTATTTCTACCACATACAGTGAAACCTTGTGTGTTTGTGGTGCCCCCTATGGACAGAACGTGAAATGTATTTTGGAGGTACACTCGTATGTCCGTGGCAAGCCATGATCTCAGGAATCATGTGAAAGTCGTTTGTGAGACGAACAAAATTAAAAAAAGAGAGAATAAAACTTGTTTTTTTAACCCATTCAGGGCGGGAACCCCTTTTGGTGTTTTAATGCATTATGTTATACTTTAGCTATTGAAAAATAGAAGATCTACAAGCTCCGCGCCACGAGCTTGTAGATCTGCTATTTTTGAAAGCTCTTGAAAATGTGGCGCAAATCTTTGAATATATAAATTCTTTCAGAGTGAACGTTTTTAACTCAAATCTTTGCTTCTGGGGGGAGGTCCCTGGAACAATATATTTTCAGATGAGGGTTGGCGGCCAATTTCATATAATTTCTGGGGTCCTTGACATGAAAAAGGTTGAGCACCACTGGTCATAGAAACATGAGGTTTTTCAGAAAACTGTGGGATTTGGAAGGCATTTGTAGAATCGTCCTCAGTCCTTAATGGGTGAATGAATAAAACGTTTGTTCTGCAACATAAACAGTTGAGCTTAATCTTCACAGCCCAGCAGCTCTATCCTTAGGGCGATGTGTCTGTGCCACGCGGTCGGCAGCACGCGCACAAACCGGCTGGTGATGGGCGAGTCAAACGGGTTCTTCGCGTGGTCGCAGCAGCCGGTGTTACCAGTGAAGATCTGGAATCAGAATGACAACCAAACAGAATGGAGAAAGTTAATAATTATTAGGGATGTCCCGAAACACTTTTTTTTCCGTTCCCGCTCCGATCCCGATACCACAATTTCTTAGTTAGCCGATACCGATACCGAATACCAATACCAGAGAATAATATTTATAATAATACATAAAGAAAAGAATATCTTATTTTGAAGCCCACCGACCGGGAATAGTGTTTATAGCTATCTAGCTATATATCTATAGTGTTGTGTTTATAGCCATCTAGCTATATATCTCGTGTTGTGTTTATAGCTATCTAGCTATATATCTCGTGTTGTGTTTATAGCTATCTAGCTATATATCTCGTGTTGTGTTTATAGCCATCTAGCTATATATCGCGTGTTGTGTTTATAGCAGACTCCTCACTCAAATGTGCACTTGCAGTTTGGGCAACTCCAAAGCAAACTCCACATGGCCCAGCATTTTATTTACCTGCTATAGTGTCAACCCCTTACCCCTGTGTCGGATCTGTGGTTAGACTGGCATATTTGCCGATACCGATATGAACCGATATGACCAAAAAAGGGCCGATCTGATACTTTTCCGATACCGATACAGTATCGGGACATCTCTAATAATTATAATAAAGAATGAACTGCTTGCTCCCGAGGAGGTAATTTGGTTGATCGCCACATTCTCACGGTTTTTGAAAAATAGCAGATCTACAAGCTCATACTGAGTCGTACTAGCCTGGGCACCTATATGATCCTGTCGGGAGCGGATAATAGTCGACAGGCAGGAACAGCAGGCGGCAACTTCCTTTTCCCTCAAACCGATTTTTCTCAATAAAAGCTACAGGCTACGAGAGCTTTTATTGTTTGAGGGAAAGGGAAGTTGCCGCCTGTTGTTCCTGCCTGTCGCCTACAAAACAATAGTACAACATGACGTAACGATATCATCCGCTCCCGACAGGATCATACAGACTTTTGAAACAGAGACCAGGCTTTCCTCCGAGGTGGTGGAAAGCCTGGTGAGGCGAGGTTAGAGTCCTACACTATACAGCATACTTCACTGCTCACAGCCTGGTGAGGCGAGGTTAGAGTCGTACACTATACAGCATACTTCACTGCTCACAGCCTGGTGAGGCGAGGTTAGAGTCGTACACTATACAGCATACTTCACCGCTCACAGACACTGCTGCTGCAGCGCGGTTTGCTGGCAAAGCTTGCCAGAAAACCTCCTCCACCCCAGCCTCCACCTTTTGATCAGTCAAATTTGGCATATAGGCTCAAATACTTGGGAATGTGTCTGCTGATTCAAGCTAAATATTCATGTCAATGTCTTGCTTTTACAGCTCAAACGTGTAAAGTGAAGGTTGAACTGAAATTGCCGTGAGCATGCAGCTCTAAGTTCACTAGACTTCAATGTTGATAAAGTAAGCTAGAATTCATGGGTTCATGTGTTTTGTCCGACGGAGCATTGGTCCGAACGACAACATACCTCAAACCCTCACCCTGACCCTAACCTCCCACGGGGCAGCACACCTAAACCTAACCCCAACCCTCTCCCAACCCCCAACGCACCTCGGACCAATGCTCCTTCGAACCAATGCTCCTTCGAACCAATGCTCCGTCGGACCATAGTATGCCTCCCAGAATTCATTGTTGATATAGCTCTAATTCATGGCTTTATATTAAAACGCATTCAAGTTGTTTGTTTCAAATTTGCATGACTCAAGTTAATCTCATTACTGTCTTGATATGTGCCTGTTCTTGTATACCCATGGGGGGTTTTGCTAATGTTCTCTGATGTTGCTTAGCATGTTGCTTAGCATGTTGCTTAGCATGTTGCTTAGCATGTTGCT